>NC_134494.1:7270538-7320538 GCF_040206685.1 Ascaphus truei
GGATGGAGAAGTATCAGCTAGCAATTCTTCAGCAATCCGGTGACATTCCAGGTGGAATCAGAAGAACAACTAAAAACTGTAGGGTTGACACAGTTTATATACCTACTAGCTGATATACCCGGCGTTGCCCGGGATGTAAATGCGTGAAATGATATGATGTAGTTGTTTTCAAAAATTGTGGGGTGGTGTGGGGGGGAGAAGAGGTGGTGTGGTGTGGGGGGAGAAGAGGTGGGGTGGTGTGGTGTGGGAAAGAGGTGGTGTTGTGTGGGAAAGAGGTGGTGTGGGAAAGAGGTGTGGGGAGGGAAAAGAGCTGGGGTGGTGTGGGGGGGGGAAGAGGTGGGGTGGTGTGGGGGGGGAAGAGGTGGGGTGGTGTGGGGGGGGAAGAGGTGGGGTGGTGTGAGGGGGAAGAGGTGGGGTGGTGTGGAGGGGATAGAGGTGGGTTGGTGTGGGGGGGAAAAGAGGTGGGTTGGTGTGGGGGGAAAAGGGGAGGGGGTGGAAGAGGGGAGGGGGGGAAGAGAGGGGAGGGGGGGAAGAGAAGGGAGGGGGGGGAAGAGAGGGGAGGGGGGAAGAGAGGGGAGGGGGGGGAAAGAGAGGGGAGGGGGGGAGAAAGAGAGGGGAGGGGGTGAAAGAGAGGGGAGGAGGGGGAAAGAGAGTGGAGGGGGGGGAAAGAGAGGGGAGGGGGGGTGGAAAGAGAGGGAGGGGGGGTGGAGAAAGAGAGGGGAGGGGAGGGGGGGAGAAAGAGAGGGGAAGGGGGGGGAAGAGAGGGGAGGGGGGGAAAGAGAGGGGAGGGGGGGAAAGAGAGGGGAGGGGGGGAAAGAGAGGGGAGGGGGGGGAAAGAGAGGGGAGGGGGGGAAAGAGAGGGGAGGGGGGGGAAGAGAGGGGAGGGTGGGGAAAGAGAGGGGAGGGGGGGAAAGAGGGGAGGGGGGAAAGAGAGGGGAGGGGGGAGAAGAGAGGGGGGAAAGAGGGGAGGGGGGGGAGAAAGAGAGGGAGGGGGGGGAGAAAGAGAGGGAAGGGGGGGAGAAAGAGAGGGGAAGGGGGGAGAAAGAGAGGGGAGGGGGGGAGAAAGAGAGGGGAGGGGGGGGAGAAAGAGGGGAGGGGGGGGAGAAAGAGGGGAGGGGGGGAGAAAGAGAGGGGAGGGGGGGAGAAAGAGAGGGGAGGGGGGGGAGAAAGAGAGGGAGGGGGGGGAGGAAAGAGAGGGGAGGGGGGGAGAAAGAGAGGGGAGGGGGGAGAAAGAGAGGGAGGGGGGGGAGAAAGAGAGGGGAGGGGGAGAAAGAGAGGGGAGGGGGGGAGAAAGGGAGGGGGGAGAGGGAGGGGAGAAAGAGGGGAGGGGGGAGAAAGAGGGGAGGGAGGGGGAAAGAGGGGAGGGGGGGGGAAGGGGGGGAGAAAGAGAGGGAGGGGGGAGAGAGTGGGGGGGGAAAGAGAGGGGGGGAGAGGGGGAGGGGGGGGAAAGAGGGGAGGGGGGGAAAGAGAGGGGAGGGGGGGAGAAGAGGGGGTGGGGGGAAGAGGGGGAGGGGGGTAAAGAGGGGGAGGGGGGGAAAGAGGGGGAGGGGGGAGAAGAGAGGGGAGGGGGGAGAAAGAGAGGGGAGGGGGGGAGAAGAGGGGAGGGGGGGAGAAAGAGGGGGAGGGGGGAGAAAGAGAGGGGGGGAGAAAGAGAGGGGAGGGGGGAGAAAGAGAGGGGGGGAGAAAGAGAGGGGAGGAAGAGGGGGAGGGGGGGGGAAAGAGGGGAGGGGGGGAGAAAGAGAGGGGAGGGGGGAGAGAGAGGGGAGGGGGGAGAAAGAGGGGAGGAGGGGGGAGAAAGAGAGGGGAGGAGGGGGGGAGAAAGAGAGGGGGAGGAGGGGGGAGAAAGAGAGGGGAGGAGGGGGGAGAAAGAGGGATGGGGGGGGGTGAGCGTGCTGTTTGTGAGGTCCCGCAGAGTGGTGGCAGGAGGGGTGGTGATAGTGTTCTGTTTCTGCTGTCTGGCGTCGGCGATGTGGGGTACGTGTGCTGATGGTGTGGTGTGGGAAAGAGGTGGTGTGGTGTGGGAAAGAGGTGGGGTGGTGTGGGGAGGGAAAAGAGCTGGGGTGGTGTGTGGGGGGGAAAGAGGTGGGGTGGTGTGGGGGGGGGGAAGAGGTGGGGTGGTGTGGGGGGGAAGAGGTGGGGTGGTGTGGAGGGGATAGAGGTGGGTTGGTGTGGGGGGAAAAGAGGTGGGTTGGTGTGGGGGGAAAAGAGAGGGGAGGGGTGGAAGAGGGGAGGGGGGGGAAGAGAGGGGAGGGGGGGAAGAGAAGGGAGGGGGGGAAGAGAGGGGAGGGGGAGGAAGGAGGGGAGGGGGGGGAAAGAGAGGGGAGGGGGGGAAAGAGAGGGAAGGGGGGAAAGAGAGGGGAGGGGGGAGAAAGAGAGGGGAGGGGGAGAAAGAGAGGGGAGGGGGGGAAAGAGAGGGGAGGGGGGGAAAGAGGGGGGGGGGAAAGAGGGGAGGGGGGAAAGAGAGGGGAGGGGGGGGAAAGAGAGAGGAGGGGGGAGAAGAGAGGGGAGGGGGGGGAAAGAGAGGGGAGGGGGGGAAAGAGGGGAGGGGGGGAAAGAGAGGGGAGGGGGGAAAGAGAGGGGAGGGGGGGGGAGAAAGAGAGGGGAGAAAGAGAGGGGAGGGGAGAAGAGAGGGAAGGGGGGGAGAAAGAGAGGGGGGGGAGAAAGAGAGGGGAGGGGGGGGGAGAAAGAGGGGAGGGGGGGGGGAAGAGGGGAGGGGGGGAGAAAGAGGGGAGGGGGGGAGAAAGAGAGGGGAGTGGGGGGGAGAAGGAGAGGGGAGGGGGGGGAGAAAGAGAGGGGAGGGGGGGGAGAAAGAGGGGGGGAGAAAGAGGGGGGGGAGAAAGAGAGGGGAGGGGGGGAGAAGGGAGGGGGAGAAAGGAGGGGGAGAGGGAGGGGTGAATGAGGGGTGGGGGGGGTGTTGTGGGGAGGGGGGAGAATGTGGGGAGTGGGGGTGAAGAGAGAGTGGGGGGGGAGAAAGAGAGGGAGGGGGGGAGAAGAGAGGGAGGGGGGTGAGGGAGGGGGGAGAGGGAGGGGGGGAGAGGGAGGTGGGGGGAAAGAGAGGGGGGGGAAGAGGGGGTGTGGGGGGATAGAGGGGGTGGGGGGGAAGAGGGGGAGGGGGGAAAGAGGGGGAGGGGGGAAAGAGAAGGGAGAAGGGGAGAAATAGAGGGGGGGGGGAGAAAGGGGGGGAGAAAGTGTGGGGGGGGGGTTGAGGGGTGGGGGGAGTTTGTGGGGTGGGGGGGTGAAGAGTGGGTGAGGGGGGGGGGAGTAGGAGAGGGGTTGTGGGGGGGGGAGTAAGTGTGGGGAGGGGGGAGTTTGAGAGGGGAGGGGGGGGGAGAATGAGAGGGGGAGGGGGGTGAAGAGAGGGGAGGGGGGGGGGAGAAAGAGGGGAGTGGGGGGAGAAGAGAGGGAGGGGGGGAGAAGAGAGGGGAGGAGGGGGGGAGAAAGAGGGGAGGAGGGGGGGAGAGGGAGGGGGGGGAGAAGAGAGGGGGGAGGGGGGAGAAGAGGGATGGGGGGGTGAGGTGCTGTTGTGAGGTCCCGCAGAGTGGTGGCAGGAGGGGTGTGATAGTGTTCTGTTTCTGCTGTCTGGCGGCGGCGATGTGGGGGTACGTGTGCTGATAGAGGGTGTTGTTGGGGGGGGGGGGGGGTGCCGCATGGCTGACCGCTCCACTTCCCGCCTCGGGACCGGGCGGGCCTAACGCTCGGAGCACGCAAGTGCCTGTGCTCCCCCTGCGGGAGCACCACGTGGCACACCAGTGGCTGTACCTCCGCCTACCGTGCGCGGCCGCCGGACCCAAAGCGGGGAACCTGACTGCTAGACCCCTTCTGGCCGCCAGACCCCTCTGCTCCCCGAAACCACCCCTCCCCGCCGTCAGCGTGCTCGTTTTAGAGGACCCGCGGCGGAAAGTGCCGCGTGGGGTAAGGGCGTAGCAAAGGGGCCGTAATGGTGATAGGGGGTGGCTCTGTTGTTGCAGGCCAGCGCCGGGAAGGGAGAAGGGGTGAGAGGGTGGGTGGTCAAGGGCGGCCAGCCGTTGAGGAGGGCCAGAGGGGTGACGTGTGTGTGTGTGTGTGTGTGTGTGTGTGTGTGTGTGTGTGTGTGTGTGTGTGTGTGTGTGTGTGTGTGTGTGTGTGTGTGTGTGGTGTGTGTGTGTGTGTGTGTGTCAGGCCAATGAGAGGTGTGCAGGGGCGGGCGGGCCAAGGGACCAATGAGATTTCCCCTAGGGACACAGGACATCCAGACAGGCATACAGTGCTTTCACTAATATAGTATAAGATATAACCTTTATATAACCCTATTCTTAACATTGAATACAGACTATTGGTGAACATTTATCTGTATCCAATCCCTAACGTGGAGACACAGATTAACCCA
The DNA here is from genome assembly GCF_040206685.1 of Ascaphus truei. Lineage (NCBI taxonomy): Eukaryota > Metazoa > Chordata > Amphibia > Anura > Ascaphidae > Ascaphus > Ascaphus truei. Next base: position 7,274,905 of record NC_134494.1, read on the forward strand.
TGCCCCCCAGCTAGTTAGCCCATGTGTACTGGGACTCTGAGGGTCTTATTTCTGTAGCCCCATAATTAAATCAGGGGTGACGACCAGTCTACCAAATGAAGTATCTGATAGGATCTGCATTGTTTGTAGGTGTAGACATAACACTTACAAACCACTCCAGTTTGATGATTCTCTGCCCTCAGGTAACAGAGTGGCAGAGTCTGTTGATTAGTACTTGGTTCCTAGTGTAAACAATCAGGGCAGTTAACTTTTGATCACAGTGCTTGTGCTCAATCATCCGGCTGCCCTTCATGACCTATTAGCATAGCAGATGGAGTCTGCATTTTCAGAGCAGATCCAAAATACCATACATATACACTTTAATATCTACACATATTAATAAGTTCCATTCTGGTGGGCTCAGTGGGTCGAAATTTGCTAGTTTTTAATGCCTACAGTGACTCCACATATTGGCCAAATTTCAACTCTCTGCGACCTCCAGAACTGGAGATACAGAAATGCACTTTAAAACATTAAAATACAGGATTATAATGAAACATGGGAACAGGGGAACATACAGTTTCCTGACATGACAAGGTGTAAGCCACATTACTGAACCGCAGTCCAGTTAACCCCTTGCCTCTCTGGTGAGGTCAGGGGGTGGCCATATGGGGTGCAACCCCTTTAATACCGAGCCAACCCCCCTCTCCCTCTACACCTCCCTTAATGGGTGACCTGTGGCCCACTGGCCCTAACGGGGAGTGGGGCACTGCTGGCACCATTAATGAACTCAGTCTCAGAGGGATAGTCCTGACGTGAAAGTCCATCAGCATTGCTGTTTTCACTACCCTTTTTGTGCTGAATAGTAAACTCAAACTCTTGCAAGGCCAAGCTCCACCTTAGCAACTTGGCATTCTCCCCTGATGCCCTCTGCAGCCAACTCAGGGGGTTGTGGTCTGTGAGGACCGTGAAAGCCCTTCCATACACATAGGGCTGGAGTTTTTTGAGTGCCCACACAATGGCCAAGCACTCTTTCTCAATGGTGGCATAGGCCACCTCTCTGGGGAGTAGTTTTCGGCTGAGGTACTCCACAGGGTGATCTCTACCGTCGTCCCCCACTTGGCTCAACACAGCCCCAATGCCATAGTCAGAGGCATCAGTCTGTATAAGGAAATGTTTGGTATAGTCCGGGGCAGCCAGTATGGGGGCCCCAGCAAGCACAGTTTTCAGTGCCTGCAAAGCAGTTTCACAGGCAGGAGTCCAGGTGATAAGCACAGGTAGTTGCTTCTTAGTCAAATCAGTCAGGGGTTTGGCCATGGCGCTGTACTGTGGGACAAACTTCCTATAGTACCCTGCGGTGCCCAAAAATGCCATGACCTGTTTCTTGGTCTTTGGAACAGGCCACTGAACTATGGCTTCTACCTTGGCTTGCTCTGGTTTGAGGTGCCCTCCTCCCACCCTGTGCCCTAAGTACAGGACCTCTGCCATCCCTACCATACACTTAGTGGGTTTCAAGGTAAGCCCAGCCTCCCTGATCCTTTCCAGCACCGCAGCTACATGTCCTAAGTGGGAGTCCCAGGAATTACTGAAGATAGCGATGTCATCTAAGTAAGCCCTGGCATAGCTCTGCATCCCTTCCAGTAACCTATTGACCAGGAGTTGTAAGGTAGCCGGGGCATTCTTCATCCCAAATGGCATCACCAAAAACTCATAGAGGCCACTTGGAGTGATGAATGCTGACTTCTCCCTAGCCTCCAGGGTCAGTGGGATTTGCCAATAGCCTTTGCTCAAATCCATAGTGGTCAGATACCTTGCCCCCGCGAGTTCATCCAGTAACTCATCCATGCGGGGTATGGGGTAGGCATCTGACACCGTCCCAGCGTTGAGCAAGCAGTAGTCCACACAAAACCGGGTGGTCTTGTCCTTCTTAGGGACTAGAACTACCGGGCTTGCCCAAGGACTCTGGGACGGAGTAATTACCCCTAGGGTCAGCATCTCCTCTATCTCCCTTTCCATACTGGTCTTGACCTCTGCTGACACTCTATAAGTGTGCTTATGCAGAGGCTGCAGATCCCCTGTGTGCACTGGGTGTTTTGTGAGATGTGTGGTCCCTGGCATGTCAGTGAAGAGGGCCTAAACTTATCTAGCATGTCCCTGGCTTCCTCCTGCTGTCTAGCATTCAACTGTGCCCCTATCTCTACCTGCTCCACAGTGTTTCCCTGCGTAGCCTCCCCTAGGAGATCAGGCAGAGCATTGCTCGCCGTATCTTCCAGCAGTGGGCTACAAATGGCCATTACTGCTCCCATACTCGGTGCTCTGTATTCTTTCAGCATATTGACGTGATATGTCTTATGCCTCTCAGGTTCTACCTGTACAACGTAGTTGTACTCATTCACCTTTCGGATAACCGTGTACGATCTCGACCAGGCAGCCGTCAACTTGTTCTCCCGAGTGGGTTTGAGAACAAGCACCTGCTGTCCTGGGATGAATTCCCTGCTACGGGCATTCCGGTCATACCATTGCTTCTGCCTGGTCTGAGCGGCCCTGAGGTGGTCCTGGGCCACCCCCATGAGCATCTCTAACCGGTCTCGGAGATCTACTACATACTGGATCTCTGAAACATCAGTAGTAGTAGCCTCCCCTTCCCATCCCTCACGGAATAGGTCCAGAGGTCCACGTACCCTGCGGTCATATAGTAGCTCGAAGGGGGAGAAGATTCCTGCGGTACCTCTCGGTAGGCAAACAGCAAGTGCTGTAAATGAATCTCCCAGTCTTTCCCCTCCGCCTCTATAAAGGTCCGAAGCATCTGCTTCAGGGTACCGTTAAACCTCTCACATAATCCGTTTGTCTGGGGATGGTAAGGGATAGTGCGCTGGTGCCGTACACCGCATGCATCCCAGAGACAATGTAACAGTTCACTCATGAACTGCGACCCCTGATCGATTAGGATCTCACTAGGGAATCCTACCCTAGAAAAAATGTTCAGCAAAGCTGCTACCACTGTCTTGGCATCTATGATGCCAAGCGCTACCGCCTCAGGGTACCGGGTGGCAAAATCCACCACCGTGAGGATGTAGCGCTTCCCTGACCTGCTAGGAATCATAAGGGGTCCTACAAGATCCATCGCTACTTTCTGGAAGGGTTCCCCTATTATCGAAGGGGTTTCAGGGGTGCCTTCACACGGTCGCCCGCCTTACCCACTCGCTGGCAGGCATCACAAGAGCGGCAAAAATTGCCCACATCTCGAGATGCCCCCGGCCAGTAGTAACGCTGTAATAACCGGGCTCGCGTTCTGTTGACCCCCTGATGTCCCGCTAACGGAATAGAGTGAGCTACCCGTAACAGTTGCTGTCGGTACCCCTGGGGCACTACTAACTGTCGTTTACCGGTCAATCCCTCCTCTATCCCTAGGTTCCCTTCTTCTCTATACAGGAGTCCCTTATGCCATAAGCAGTGCTCAGTGCCTTCCCCTGCCTGAGATTCGGATGCCCGAAGTCTCACGCCAGCCAGGGTAGGGTCTGTCTTCACTGCCTCCCTAAACTAGGCTCCTAATTCTGGCCACCCCCCAGTCATGTCATTGTCTGGAGAATGGGGAAGGGTGAGGGGAAACAGTAAGTCAGTCTGTGGTTGCAACTGATCCTGGCTTACCTCCCCGGGCTCCTCTGCGCCCTCCGCTAACGTTGGTCCCAAAGGCTGGGGGACTGGCGCCGCCGCCATTGCCGCGGTCTGGCTCCGGGTAACCGCCGCCACTGCAGTTGGTTTGGGCACCCGGTCGTAGGTGCAGGTCATTGGACCCAGATCGTTGCCAAGAAGAACTTCAGCATCCAAACCGGGTAAAACCCCCACCTCCCGCACACCCTGGCCCTCCCCCCAATCCAAAAAGATTCTGTCCACTTGCAGGAAACGTGGCTCTCCGTCGGCCACAGTGATCTGTATCCCAGGGCCTGGGATCAATTCCTCTGGCTGGACCATATCAGGTCGGACCAGGATCATTGCAGCTCCTGAATCCAGCAAGCCGACTGCCTGCCGGTCACCGACTGTGACCGGGGTGAGATGTCTGCTCCGGCCGTCTGTCTGCTGCAGGTCCGCGCTGAGATGTCCTCCGCTCCTGGCTGTAGGCACCGATGAAACCGGGACAGGTGCGGCATGGGACGTCTCGCTGGGAGTTGGTTCCCTGACCGGTCCGGAGTCTGGTGGAAGCCACCCCGCACGCGGGCTACTGGCTTCGCAGCTGGGGTGCGTTGCCCCTGATGGGGTCCGCCGGAACGCAGGGGTTCCGGGAAATCTGGTCTGATGTGACCAGGGCGGTTGCAGTTGTAGCACCGGCGCTCGTGCCGGAGCTCCCCCGCCTTCGGTGGACTGCTGCCCGCAGGCGGCCTCTGAGTCCATTGGTGGGTATTGGCAGACTTTTTGGCCGGTGCTGCCGCCACCGCCGCCTTGGCTACTGCGGACATCAGGGCTCAGCTGGCCACATAGTCGTCTGCAAGCCTTGCCGCCTCCTGGTAAGTCTTGGGCTTCTTGTCGTACACCCAAGCTCTCACCGCCGGCGGGCACTGCTGCATGAGCTGCTCCTGAAAGATGAGGTCCAGCAGGCGTTGGAAAGTCCGTGCCTCATAGCCCTCCACCCAGCGTATCCCGTACAAAGCCATGCGTGCCACGTAGGTAACATAGGACTCCCGGGGCTGCCTCTCCTCCTGCCGGAATTTACCCCGGTAGGCTTCAGGGGTAAAACTGTACTGAAACAATAACAGTTCTTTCAGGTGGTCATAGTCATCAGCATACTCATCTGGAAGCGCCATCATCGTCTGCTTAGCCATGCCGGACAGTAAGGGGTCCAAACGTGCAAACCCGATGCTGGGGAAGCACTTTGTACCGCCGACACTGTGTCTCAAAGTTCTTTAGAAAACTGTCGATCTGATCAGTACCTTCCACGAACTTGGTGAGACTGTGCTGATCCAGTTTGAGTTAATCTTTGTTGGGTTGGACAGGGGGGCAATAAGCGGGTCTGATCACTGTCATAGTGATAAACTGCAGCCACTCCTCCGGTGTCCCTCTGTCTCCCCACGCAGTAATCAGTGCCAACATTTCAGGGGTGAACGGACTGGTAGCCGCAGCAACCAGTACCCCTCCTGTTGCACTGCTCCCGGGAGGTCCACTTGTTCCCTCCCCGAGATTCCGCCGCCCCAGCACTGGGTTCCTTCCCTGATCTTCCTGGTGGCTGTAAAAGGGCAAGCTGAGCCGTATCCTGAGGCTCTGCAAGCCGGGCTTCATAGTCACCGATTGCGTCAACCATGTCTGCGACCTCCTGGTTCTCATACTGCACCGACACACTTTATTCGAGCAAATACCCGGTATGTACCTGGCAGATACCTGGAATGCGCCGCTCCTAACCTCTGACAAGCCCCGTTGCATTTGCCTTCCCAGCCTGGGTTCATGCCTGGCTGATGGGCGGCTGATCTGTTAAATGATAATGATTAGGATTTAATAGGCTGCAATGCTTCGCGTGTCTACCAGATGGCATAAATTCATGAATTGTAATGCAGTTTATATATATATATACTGTGCAGTATTGCAGCCAGCGGGAATAAAATGCTTCAATCCCTGCTTGGAAAATAACTCAATGCACTCGGGCAGAAAACAGTCACAAACCTCAATACACCCGGGTATACCCGAATTCGTGGGACTAGCCAAGCTCGAATAAAGTGTGTCGCCAGTGTAGGGCAGTCCATTTTCACGGCACTTGTCTTTCGGCTGAGCTCGGGTCCTCATGTTGGATGAGCCCTCAGCCTCGGTCATGGTTCACGGTCGCAGCAGTGAGGTGGTGTTACAACTTGTGTTAACTGTTGCAATACTGTGTGTTCAATATCTTTAGTCCCAGGAACTCAAAATTCCCTTCGAGTTCCCACTGTATTACAGGGTCCCGCAGTACACTGTAATACAGGTTCAGTTCAATCCCACCGCTTGCCACCAGTTAATTATAGAGCTTGTCACGGTAGCTTATGACTAGATATAACGAACACCAAATATCTGGGTTGAACTGAACGAGGCTTGGATATAATACAATATATTTATTCCTTAAAAAAGGTGAACACAGCAATATAGTACAATTAACAGGCAAGAAGGTAACACTTACTTAGGGTTGGGGGATGGAGAAGTATCAGCTAGCAATTCTCCAGCAATCCGGTGACATTCCAGGTGGAATCAGAAGAACAACTAAAAACTGTAGGGTTGACACAGTTTATATACCTATATAACCTTTATATAACCCTATTCTTAACATTGAATACAGACTATTGGTGAACATTTATCTGTATCCAATCCCTAACGTGGAGACACAGATTAACCCATGCCCCCCAGCTAGTTAGCCCATGTGTACTGGGACTCTGAGGGTCTTATTTCTGTAGCCCCATAATTAAATCAGGGGTGACGACCAGTCTACCAAATGAAGTATCTGATAGGATCTGCATTGTTTGTAGGTGTAGACATAACACTTACAAACCACTCCAGTTTGATGATTCTCTGCCCTCAGGTAACAGAGTGGCAGAGTCTGTTGATTAGTACTTGGTTCCTAGTGTAAACAATCAGGGCAGTTAACTTTTGATCACAGTGCTTATGCTCAATCATCCGGCTGCCCTTCATGACCTATTAGCATAGCAGATGGAGTCTGCATTTTCAGAGCAGATCCAAAATACCATACATATACACTTTAATATCTACACATATTAATAAGTTCCATTGTTGTGGGCTCAGTGGGTCGAAATTTGCCAGTTTTTAATGCCTAGTGACTCCACGTATTGGCCAAATTTCAACTCTCTGCGACCTCCAGAACTGGAGATACAGAAATGCACTTTAAAACATTAAAATACAGGATTATAATGAAACATGGGAACAGGGGAACATACAGTTTCCTGACATGACAAGGTGTAAGCCACATTCCTGAACCGCAGTCCAGTTAACCCCTTGCCTCCCTGGTGAGGTCAGGGGGTGGCCATATGGGGTGCAACCCCTTTAATCCCGGCCAAACCCCCTCTCCCTCTACACAGTGGTACAGAAAAAGTAGTAATAAAGAGCAAAAGACTCAGTTGAAGGTAAACACATGAGAAGAACACTCCTAATCAGAGATCTCTGTGGAGTCCCCTAACCATAGCCACCGATATGAGCATCACCCAGAGAACAACAAGTGGGGAACACATCTCAGAAACAGCCCTCAGCTCCTAATATAGATATTAACTCTATGTAAAAAAAAACTTTCATGAGGGAAAGGTCAGCAATCTCTAGCACAGAATCACAGAACAAACATCCTGGTCACGTACCCAGCTAGATCCTAATGGAAAATTCTAAAATCCCAACAGTAAAAAATTACAATCTACCTAGTAACAGAATTAAATATATTTAATTGAAATCTATGTAATTTACATAGTCCATCGATTATACGAACCCCCTTGATAACAATCCGAGCTCCCTATAACAAATACACAGACACTCCCCGTCGTTTCTCCATATGGTGAGACTGAGTGCTCATAATTCAATATCCCTTATTGTAAGCATAATGTTATGGGAGCAATGCATATATATTAGAGAAGGGCAACAAAAGATTAAAACAGTTCAAACAATAGACGGTAGGTACCCAGTATTATGTGATTAAGTCAAAGTAATTCTGTCACAGGACCAGAAACCTATACCTCTCCAATACAGAAGTCAACCATACCATTCACTTAGCACAGTGTGCGGCTGCTGACAAAGGGATCCATGGTAGTCCAACTCCCACTGTCTGCACATTCTAGGATTTCATGGGTAACCTGCTGCAGCAGAACACGGTACCAGACCGGTAGATACACAGTGCAAATGAGAGAGAAATCAAACATGGAGGCCGCTAAAAGAGAAAAATGATCAAATCCTAGATGCCGTACTTAATTCCCTGGTCAGAGTTAATCCTGGGCCAGGTTGTGACCTGCAAGGAACAAGTTACACTATATTAGTGAGATAATATTCCTTTAGGCCACCTGGCTGCAATGTGCTCAACTCACGAATGCAAAAAGCCTCCCTTTTCTTTAGTAACCGTAACCTGTTACCACCTCGTCGAGGTTTAGGAACTACCTCTATGGTCTGATACCGCAGCTGATTTACGCAATGCCCGGCTTGTAAGAAATGTGCAGACGCGGGTTGGTCCAGCACCTTGCAACATATTGTAGACTTGTGCTGGCTTATCCGTTCTTTCACCTTGCGTATACTGTAGATAGTTTCCACTACGTAAACCAATCCGCAAGGACACTTTAGGAGATCAACCACAAAAAGAGAGTTGCACGTGGCATAATCTTTAATCCCATATGTTTTGCCCATCCAGGGGTGAGTGAGGGCTACGGGTGGAGAAAACACGGGTGGCTAAGTGTTATGGAGAAAACATGCTATCGGACTGTGTGTGGTTTCCCAGGTAACGAGAGATTATGAGCCCGCCTACATAGTGCAGGGACGTAGGCACATTTTTACATAAATAAACCTATCCAAAAAGCGCAGCACACCATCAGAGGTAAGAGTTAGGGGGGAACCAAGAGGTAGAAAGTTATGCTCTGTCCTCTATCTGCCAGGACATAAGCTTTGCAGTAGCATGCCATGATCTTGGGTTTCCCCCTGCAATAATATCGTTCAGCAGGGTAGGAAATTGTGTTTTTAGACACAGGGAGAATACTTATTGTCCCTCTGGACCCACCGTAGGAGGGTCAGCAGTGTTTTGTAGCCGAATTGAAATGTTTGTTGCACTATATATAGACCCAGTGTGATGCACACTGATGTAGGGGCTGGATAAAGGACCGGGAGGTCCAAAACGTTGCTCGACTTTTCCTGTACTTCACCCCTGATAGAAGTACAAGAGAGCAAATAGTTCTTGGCGCAATGAATAATACCAATCCTTGGTTGCAAAACAGTCCTTAGTCACAATGGTGATGTCGGTCTATTTGCTTGGTGGTGCTTGCTTGGATTCCCCAGTATTAGATGACTAAAAACATGATGGAAAAACAGACCATTGCGCAGTAACCTCTGAGGGTTAAGACTCATTCACTCTACAGCTAATTACTTACATCAAGTAAGTGGTGAAAGACATTGAAAGGTATCTTTGCCTTTAACTGTAAGGTGCACATTACATTATTCATTGCGCCAAGGACTTTATGCTCTCTTGTACTTCCATTATCTATACAAGTCAACTGGATAGACTTGTTGTAATGTCCGAAGGCAGCTTCCCTTAACACAAGTTATAGTTTTTGTTGGGATTTTTTTTTATCATTATTTTGTTTTCATAATTTGGATTGTTAGGTTCATTAATTTCCGTGTGGCACTAACATAATTAATTATTTTTATTAATTGTTCATCCCTGTAGTGGTTCATTTACCACATAAGTTAATAGGTTGCGCGCTTAGTATATGCACATCTACTTTTTTTCATCACTTCACCCCTGGTGCTTGATTGAAGATATAAACCTTTTTTTACATTTGACATCTACCAGAGAGTGCTACGGATCTTTTTTTCTTGTCTATCTATCGTTGTCGCTGGATGGTGATCCCGGCTACACTGCAAGCACCCTGCTCCAAAAGATAAGTTATTTGTCTTACCTTTGCCCAATTAGAGTGCCCTGAACATCTATGTGATATATATATATATATACAGTGTTCGACAAACCTATACATTTGCTCGCCCCGGGCGAGTGGATTTAACCCCCGGGCGAGTAAATATTGGCCCAAGCAGCACACGTTTGGTACTAGGTGGCGAGTAGATTTTTTTGTGTGGCGAGTAGATTTTTTGGTGATTTGTCAACCACTGTATATATATATATATATATATATATAGTTAAGTTATGGTGAGTAAAAAAAGTGACAAAACCCTCCACAGGAAAGCAAATATGCAAATATAGCTGTATGCTCATCTGCATGTCTTAGGCAGGTCTGCAACCCCGCCTTTCCCCATTATCACCCAGCATACAGCACTTCCACTGCAGCAAGGGATTCTGGGAAATGACATGCAAATGAGCACACAGTGTCACTTTTTGCCTCAATAACCATTTTTAACATGGTTCCCTATAGGCTTAAGCTTGCTGCATGGTCACAGCTTTGAGCACAGCCAGGGTTAAGGTGCATACCCAGAAAACCACCCACAGACAGCTGTTTCGACCTTGATGGGTCTCATCAGTGTGGGGTTGATTTTACTGGGAATGCAAGAGAGGCTTATGGGATAGGCCAAACCATAATACTGAGTTAAGTTATGGTGAGTAAAAAAAGTGACAAAAACCCTCCACAGGAAAGCAAATATGCAAATATAGCTGTATGCTCATCTGCATGTCTTAGGCAGGTCTGCAACCCCGCCTTTCCCCATTATCACCCAGCATACAGCACTTCCACTGCAGCAAGGGATTCTGGGAAATGACATGCAAATGAGCACACAGTGTCACTTTTTGCCTCAATAACCATTTTTAACATGGTTCCCTATAGGCTTAAGCTTGCTGCATGGTCACAGCTTTGAGCACAGCCAGTGTTAAGGTGCATACCCAGAAAACCACCCACAGACAGCTTTTTTGTTTTGAAAATTCTTTTATTATGCAGCGAATCTTTACAACAAGATTATAACAGTACATAAATCATTTTCCAAACGAAAAAAAAACCGCGACGTTAACAACGGCGCAGTGCATATCCCACACAACTCACATACATTTTTATTAATGGTTTCCCCAAAAGTAAAAAAACTGTGACAAACACGGCGGTGCAGTGCATTTATACGTATGCACCGCACCACAGACATGACATATCATACACACATTATCTCTAACTTTATTGCACAGAAAAACTTTTGGGGCGGGGGAGTAAGGGGGGGTGGGGAGGGGGGTGTTTAGTCCTCCTCCTCAGGGCCGTCAAAGATGGAATAGTCCTTGAGCAGGCTGTGGAGCAGCCTGCGACAGTCCTGTACCGACATCCTCTTCCTCCCCTTGATCAAGCGTTCCCTGGCGAATAGTAAAACGTCCTTGAAACAGCACATTAGACGCCAACCGGCTTCGATTGCGTCCTCTGTGTGTGTTCCTGTGAAAAGTCCGTGGAACACCGAGTAGTACGTGACGCACTTCCTCGGTATATAATCCTTTAAGTCAGTGTCCAGCGCGCGCAGCAAGGCCTGCGCAAAGGGGCAGTTCCAGAAGAGGTGTATGATGCTTTCCTCCACTGGGTTGCACCTGGGGCAGTGCCTCACGAGGCTGAGTTTACTCTGGTACTTGTCCGCATTCACAGGGAGTCCCCCGTGTATGGCCTGCCAAGCAATGTCTTTGTGTTTGTTCATTAGTCTTTTCGATGCCACATTCCTCCACACCGTTCCAAAGGTGTTGGGGTGGAGACCTGGGACCGATTCCATGATGTCTTTAGCCCTGATCATTTTGTAGATGACCTTGGGCTTCCACAGGTCTGGTTTTACTCCCTCCAGATTGTTCTGCCTCACAAACTTCTTCACGTCCTTGTAGAACCAGGGCGTGCGCCAGCTGTAAGGGATGGAGCTGTCCCACTTGTCCCACCCCAGTGCTCTCCAGAGCGGCAGGAGTAGGAGGCGGGACATGGAGTAGCCAGAGGAGTCTTTGTCGCAGTCTCTCAGGGTGATCCGCACGCAGTTGCTTACAAAGAAGGCGCGCAGCATAGTGGGGATGTCAGGGATTCCTCTACCCCCCTTGTGCGGCTCTTTGTACATCACCTCGCGCTTTCCCCTCTCAAACTTGGCCCCCCAGACAAAGCGGAACACTGCCATGGAGATCTCCTGGCAGGTTCTGGTCGAAGGCGGGTATGCCTGGGCCACGTACTGCAGGACAGGGAGGATCTCGTTCAGCAGTACCAGCTTTTTCCCCTCAATGGTGAGGGGTCTGAGGCGCCACAATCCGATCTTCTGCTTCACCTTGTTCAGCCTCTCGTTCCAGCTCTTCAGGGCAGCGGCCTCGCTCCCCACACCAAACCAGACTCCAAGGATTTGAATGAGGCCTGCTCTGATGGGGAAGGGGAGGGGGTCGGCAGTCAGGTTCCAAAGCCCAAATAGCTTGGTCTCTGACTTCCCGCAGTTGACTTTTGCTCCTGAAGCTTTCCCGAAATCCTCGCACGTCTGGACCAGTGTCTTCACCGACCGGCTATCTGCGCAGAAGATGGTGACGTCATCCATGTAGAGCGAGCACTTCACTTCGCGTCTCTGGGGTCCTGGCACGACGATCCCTCTGATCTCTGCGTCTCGTCTGATGCACTGGGCGAAGAGCTCTATACAACAGACAAAAAGGAGAGGTGAAAGAGGGCAGCCCTGCCTAACCCCTGAGAGGACAGGGAAGGGGTTAGTCTTCCATCCGTTCACGATCGCCACACTGCAAATGTCAAGGTACATCAGGTTAACATAAGAACAGAACATCTCCCCCATCCCATACTCACGCAGCACCCTGCCCATGAAATCATGGGAGACACGGTCAAAGGCCTTCTCCTGATCAAGGGTGACCAGGGCCGCGTGTACACGGCGGTCTTTGATGTAGTGGACTGTGTCTCTGATTAGGGCGAGGCTGTCTGCGATCCTGTGTCCGGGGATGCCGCACGTCTGGTCTGGGTGGATGATCTGGCTGATGACCTTCTTCAGTCTGTTCGCTAGGACTTTTGCTAGGATCTTGTAGTCCGCATTCAGGAGGGAGATGGGACGCCAGTTCTTGAGGTCGCACCTCTCCCCCTTCCGTTTGTACAAGAGCGTCAGCATTCCTTCCCTCAGCGTTGGGGACATCCTACCTTCTGCTTCCATTTCCCTGTAAAGCTCGAGCAAGTCCGGGCCGATCAGGTCCCACAGCTTCGTGTATAACTCAGCTGGGATACCATCTCCGCCCGGCGTCCTACCATTCTTAAAGGATTTGGTTGCAGCGTGGAGCTCCTCCAGCGTCAGGGGGGCGTTCATGGCTGCTTTTCCTGCCGGGTCGATGGTGTTTGTAATCCCTGACAGGAATTTGTCAGCCTGGTCTCGGTCTGATACTTTTGGGGAGTAGAGGTCTTCATAGAAATCTTTCACGACTCCCATGACTTCCTCCTTCCCCTGCTGCACGTTGCCTTCTTTGTCTCGCAGCTCCCTCAGGGGCATGTGGGCAGAGTGGAGTTTCTTGAAGAAGAAGGCATTGCATTTCTCCCCCCTCTCAAGGTTCTCCACCTTGGAACGGAAGATGATTCGTCTGGATTCCTCCTCAAAGTGCTTTTGCAGGCTCTCCTTGGTTTCCTCCAGGTCGTCATCCACGTTCCATCCACAGCGTTTGAGGTCATGCAGGGACTGCAGCTTGCGCTGCAGGCCCTCGAACTCCCCCTTCCTCTCACACGCCAGGCGTCTGCCCTTTGCCTGCAGGAAGCAACGGATCCTTATCTTCGTGAATTCCCACCACTCTGCAGTGCTGGGGAAACAGGCCTTTTCTTCTTTCCATGCTGTGTATGCTGTTCTCAGCTCCTCCATGATCTCCTCTCTTTCCAGCAGTGCGCAGTTCAGCTTCCAGGATCCTGGCCCTGGGGGGAAACCTCCTCCCATGCGCCCCTGGAGATGAATGGCTCTGTGGTCAGAGAAATGTACTGCGACCATGGAGTGCTGTCTGTGCTGTACCTGCTTGGTGGTCAACAGGAAGTCAATCCGAGAACGCACGGAACCATTTGGGTGGCACCAAGAGTAGTTTGCGGCGCCTGCTCCCATAGATCCTACCACGTCCTTCAGGGATGCCTCCCCAATCATCGCCATGAGTAGCCTGGACGTCACATCTATCTTTGATGATTTGCTGGGGGGCACGCGCCCCCCCACCTCAATCGTGCAGTTGAAATCCCCACCCATCACCACTGCCCTGGAGGTTGCGAGCCAAGGACGAAGGTGCTGGAAAAGTTCCAAGCGCTCATTTCTCCGGGGGGCGGCGTACACATTGATGAGCCTAATCGGCTCCCCTGCCCACGAACCGTCTACGACCAGTAGTCTGCCGCAGACGAGTTCATTGACAGAATCAACAGTGAAACATCCCCCCCCCGGAGCAAAATGGCAAAATAGGCCAAACTAAGACATGCAGATGAGCATACAGCTATATTTGCATATTTGCTTTCCTGTGGAGGGTTTTTGTCACTTTTTTTACTCACCATAACTTAACTCAGTATTATGGTTTGGCCTATCCCATAAGCCTCTCTTGCATTCCTAGTAAAATCAACCCCACACTGATGAGACCCATCAAGGTCGAAACAGCTGTCTGTGGGTGGTTTTCTGGGTATGCACCTTAACCCTGGCTGTGCTCAAAGCTGTGACCATGCAGCAAGCTTAAGCCTATAGGGAACCATGTTAAAAATGGTTTTTGAGGCAAAAAGTGACACTGTGTGCTCATTTGCATGTCATTTCCCAGAATCCCTTGCTGCAGTGGAAGTGCTGTATGCTGGGTGATAATGAGGAAAGGCGGGGTTGCAGACCTGCCTAAGACATGCAGATGAGCATACAGCTATATTTGCATATTTGCTTTCCTGTGGAGGGTTTTTGTCACTTTTTTTACTCACCATAACTTAACTCAGTATTATGGTTTGGCCTATCCCATAAGCCTCTCTTGCATTCCCAGTAAAATCAACCCCACACTGATGAGACCCATCAAGGTTGAAACAGCTGTCTGTGGGTGGTTTTCTGGGTATGCACCTTAACCCTGGCTGTGCTCAAAGCTGTGACCATGCAGCAAGCTTAAGCCTATAGGGAACCATGTTAAAAATGGTTATTGAGGCAAAAAGTGACACTGTGTGCTCATTTGCATGTCATTTCCCAGAATCCCTTGCTGCAGTGGAAGTGCTGTATGCTGGGTGATAATGGGGAAAGGCGGGGTTGCAGACCTGCCTAAGACATGCAGATGAGCATACAGCTATATTTGCATATATATATATATATATATATATATATAAAATCAAAAAAATAAATAGATGATACCGTTCTGTGGCTAACAAAATGCTTTTATTTGTGCGAGCTTTCGAGATACACTGATCTCTTCTTCCGGCGATGTTACAATTGATTGTTACAATTGTTGTTGATTGTAACATCGCCGGAAGAAAAGATCAGTGTATCTCGAAAGCTCGCACAAATAAAAGCATTTCGTTAGCCACAGAACGGTATCATCTATTTATTTTTTTGATTATTGAAGCTCGGCTAACATGGTACTGATACCTCTACATGTATATATATATTAGCAAAAATCAACTGCATTTTACACCCATATGGTTCTGTTAACTTTATACTTTTCATGAAGATATTGCTTTGAAGTAAACCTACATTAGCAACATACAGTATATTACATTTGCATGTAAAATTACTGGTCATTTAAAGTTTTAAATACATACATTCTAATTATTACAGGAAAAATAGGAATATTTTTTTCATTGGTTGGAAGATTATATGGAAGATTATTTATTCAACTTTACCAGATTCAAAACTAGCACTAAAATTAGCAAAATAGACCACCAGTTGAGTGCAATGTTACAGTTTTCTTTAGCTGTATCAGAATTGTAATGCAGGTTTGGACTTGTTTCACAGCCTGAAGACTGATTAATAACTTCCTCCTCCTTCTGTATTCACTCCTGGTAGTTATTCCTCTTCAAACATTGTTTTGAAATCTGCTGATTCAGGACATTTATGATAAAAAAAATAGATCGTTCCTTTTTCTTGTTTTTAATCTTTTTACAGCTGTAATATTTAATGTTTCTTGGTTATAGGTCATTTTTATTAAGTGTGTGGAAACCCATCTGTATTCTCACTGCCTTAATTCTGTTTATTTTCTGTATGCCTTTTAAAATGATAATAATAAATAAATAGTGATTGAAGAGAGATGGTGTGAGTGGGTGCACAATACCAATATTATTATACCGTACAATGTTATTTTCCTCTGTTATATATATTTATATATAAAGCAAGAGAGAAAAGACAGCGCCTGATACACACTATTGAGACTTCTGTAGTGATCCCTAAAGTATAACAAATGTCAATATAAAACTAACAATCAAGGTGGGATAAATGTGTCAATGTGCTTATGTGAGGTGAACACTATACAGGCATACCCCGCTTTAACATACGCAATGGGACCGGAGCATGTATGTAAAGTGAAAATGTGCTTAAAGTGAAGCACTACTTTTTTTCCACTTTATGATGCATGTACTGTACTGCAGACATCATATATATGCATAACTGATGTAAATAATGCATTTGTAACCAAAATAAATACAGTAGGCTTTATAGAAAGAAAATCTTTAATGTCAGCTGATTTTTTTCTTACTAGTGCCCCCACAAAATACATACCAAAAAAACCCATCCCTCTAAATACATGTAACCCCACCCCGCCAATACATATTAAAAATGCCCCCACCAATACATTTTTAAAAGACCCACACCGCCTCAATACATTTTTAAAAGCCCCCCCCCCCCCCTATAAATATTTTTAAAAAATCGGGCCACACGGGTAAAATCATATCTCCTCCAGCACCCCTCATATCACCCTCCCCTGCATCTCCCTCATATCACCCTCCCCTGCATCTCCCTCATATCACCTCCCCTTGCATCTCCCTCATATCACCCCCCCTGCATCTCCCTCATATCACCCCCCCTGCATGTCCCTCAAATCACCCCCCACCTGCATGTCACTCACATCACCCCCCACCTGCATGTCCATCACATCACCCCCCACCTGCATGTCCCTCACATCACCCCCTACCTGCATGTCACTCACATCACCCCCCCACCTGCATGTCTCACATCACCCCCCCCACCTGCATCTCCCTCACATCACCCCCCACTTGCATCTCCCTCATATCACCTCCCCCTGCATCTCCCTCGTATCACCTCCCCTGCATCTCCCTCGTATCACCTCCCCTGCATCTCCCTCATATCACCCCCCCTGCATCTCCCTCATATCACCCCCCCCCCCTCATCTCCCTCATATCACCCCCCCCTCATCTCCCTCATATCACCCCCCCCTGCATCTCCCTCATATCACCCCCCCCTGCATCTCCCTCATATCACCTCCCCCTGCATCTCCCTCATATCACCCCCCCCTCATCTCCCTCATATCACCCCCCCTCATCTCCCTCATATCACCCCCCCCCTGCATCTCCCTCGTATCACCTCCCCTGCATCTCTCTCATATCACCCCCCTGCATCTCCCTCAAATCACCCCCCCCCTCATCTCCCTCATATCACCCCCCCCTGCATCTCCCTCATATCACCCCCCCCCATCTCCCTCATATCACCCCCCCTCATCTCCCTCATATCACCCCCCCCTGCATCTCCCTCGTATCACCTCCCCTGCATCTCTCTCATATCACCCCCCCCTGCATCTCCCTCAAATCACCCCCCCCTGCATCTCCCTCATATCACCCCCCCCCCTGCATCTCCCTCATATCACCCCCCCCCCTCATTTCCCTCATATCACCCCCCCTGCATCTCCCTCATATCACACCCCCCCCTCATCTCCCTCATATCACCCCCCTGCATCACCGTCATATCACCCCCCCTGCATCTCCCTCATATCACCCCCCCTGCATCTCCCTCATATCACCCCCCCCCTGCATCTCCCTCATATCAACCCCCCCTGCATCTCCCTCATATCACCCCCCCCTGCATCTCCCTCATATCACCCCCCCCTGCATCTCCCTCATATCACTTCCCACCTGCATGTCCCTCACATCACCCCCCACCTGCATGTCCCTCACATTACCCCCCACCTGCATGTACTGTACCTCACATCACCCCCCCACCTGCATGTCTCACATCACCCCCCATCTGCATGTCCCTCATATTACCCCCCACCTGCATGTCACTCACATCACCCCCCATGTCACTCACATCACCCCCCACCTGCATGTCTCTCTCATCACCCCCCACCTGCATGTCCCTCACATCACCCCCCCCTGCATGTCACTCACATCACCCCCCCACCTGCATGTCTCTCTCATCACCCCCCACCTGCATGTCCCTCACATCACCCCCCCCACCTGCATGTCACTCACATCACCCCCCACCTGCATGTCCCTCACATCAACCCCCCACCTGCATGTCCCTCACATCACCCCCCCATGTCACTCACATCACCCCCCACCTGCATGTCCCTCACATCACCCCCCACCCCACCTGCATGTCACTCACATCACCCCCCCACCTGCATGTCCCTTACATCACCCCCCACCTGTATGTCACTCACATCACCCCCCACCTGCATGTCCATCACATCACCCCCCACCTGCATGTCACTCACATCACCCCCCCACCTGCATGTCCCTTACATCACCCCCCCACCTGCATGTCCATCACATCACCCCCCACCTGCATGTCACTCACATCACCCCCCACCTGCATGTCCATCACATCACCCCCCAACTGCATGTCCATCACATCACCCCCCACCTGCATGTCCCTCACATCACCCCCCCACCTGCATGTCACTCACATCACCCCCCACCTGCATGTCCCTCACATCACCCCCCACCTGCATGTCCCTCACATCACCCCCCACTTGCATGTCCCTCACATCACCCCCCACTTGCATGTCCCTCATATCACCCCCCCATGTCCCTCACATCACCCCCCCCCATGTCCCTCACATCACCCCCCCCCCCCCCACGTCCCTCACATCACACCACCCCCTGCATGTCCCTCCTCCCTTTCTTCCCCTACCTCAAGCAGCGTGCAGGTTGCGGGCGGCAGAAGCATGGCAGTCAGAGGCGGCACACGCACGCTAGAGCGTGGCTCTGAGCGGGCTCGGGGGAGTGATCGGAAGAACCGGGGGGAGGGGGGGAGTGATCGGAAAAACCGAGGGGGGGGGGGGAGTAATCGGAAGAACCGGGGGGTGGGGGGGAGTGATCGGAAGAACCGGGGGGGCGGGGGGTGATCGGAATAGCCAGCGAGAGGGGAAGGTGATCGGGAGAGCTGGGGAGAGGGAGGGGGGGGATTGGAAGAGCCGGGGAGAGGAAGGGAGGGCACCCCGCCGCAGCACGCACACTACGAGAAAAAGACAAAAAAAGCACAAATCCTAAACCAAAGGGCCACAGATAATTCCAGGGCCTAACCTGAGATGCCACAGATTAATCCATAGCCTAACCTGATGGGGCACAGATTAATTAAGACTTCACTGCGAGACTACGCTGAATGCAAACCAGGGGGGAATCCAATACAAGCGTTGCAAATGCTACAGGAGATGCACGCTACATAGAAATGGCAGATGGTTACATACTGTGAGTACAACCTTCATTATCAAGATGTATTCATCACTGTGGCTTGCCCTTGGGTGAAAGGATTATATGACTACTGACTGCAATTAGTTTTCCACTTGTACACTAGGGGTACAGAAGCTACAGCTACCACCATCAAGTTTATAGGATGACAAGTATATACTGTGTGCTAATTTGCATGTCATTTCCCAGAATCCCTTGCTGCAGTGGAAGTGCTGGGTGAAAATGGTGAAAGACAGGGTTGCAGTCCTGTCTAAGAAATGCAAATGAATATACAGGAATATTTACAGTTGCTTTATGCTTTACTGTGGAGGGTTTTAGTAACTTTTTACCCACCATAACCCTAATAAGTGTGAGATATATATATATACACACACAGTGGTTGACAAATCCCCAAAAAAAATCTACTCGCTACCTAGTACCAAACGTATGCTGCTTGGGCCAATAGGAGCTCGCCACCATGTTAAATCCACTCGCCCGGGGCGAGCAAATGTATAGGTTTGTCGAACACTGTATATGTATATATATATATATATATATATATATATATATATATATATATATATACACATATATATATATACACATATACATGTAGCCATGCTGTAAAATGGTCTGCAGTTGTCTCTCCTGCTGGCAGTAAACCTGGTAAGTTACAGGGATGCCAGCAGTAATCATGGAGGTTTGCCCTCACACCCTGGTGAGGTGCCCTATTTGGAGGCGCTGCTGAGATAGACCTGTCAACAGGACAGGCTTTTGCTAGGCACCCTAGGAAACAGGAAGAGTGTCTGCTGCCACTTTGTGCTGCGTTGGGACGGAGCCTAGGGGTAGTCAGGGGGCTGATGGAGTATTGTCAGCTCGCAGGGATGACCTAGGGGCCTGAAAGGAGTTAGTGGGTCTGGAGAGGGGCTATAGCTGTCCTAGTCACCTTGAGGTAGTGCTAGTGGTAGGATGCCTGAACGGATAGCCTGTTAACGAGGTCAGGAATTCTGGACAGGGTCTGCGCTAGGCTAGCCAACAGTAGGTAGACGCCCAAGTACTGCATGGAAGAGCCAGAGTACTCTAGCCCATTCCAGACCACTTACCGAAGGGAGCACAGACTGGGAGGAAGGAGATACAGTAGACACAGAAAGAGTGAGCCTAGCCTGAGGTAGTGCAAACACGAGTCCAGTCTACATTAGGTACACAAGGTGGTGCATCAAGGCAGTCTTTATTGTACCGGTGTGGCAGCTGCCCCGCAGAGAGGAGCTCCATGTACAATAACCGCAAATACAGCAACCAAATGGCGACCGCAAGAATGGAGGATCCACGCGGAGCGGAAGGTCCAAAATGGCGGACGGAGGCAGATGGAGGGAGCGCCTGTGTGGAGTGGCGCGAAAGCTGTGGCCACACCGTTTTTGTCCTGTCTGGGACCTAGGGGTACTACCCCTGAGGACATTGAGGAGGACATTGTAGTAATGTGTGGAGAACATGATGAATTTGCTTGTCAGTCGGCGTACAAACAGTCAAAAGCTACCTCAACCTTCAAAGAGACTGACAGTGCAAACCAAAATGGCGACTCCCACTTCCCTGGGGGACCGCGTGAATCAATTGCAGAAAATTCTGCAAATGCAGTACTTGCAGAAAGTTGGCCAGAAGTGGCGCCAACAGGAAAACCCCACCCTGATGGGGGGTATGGCGCGAAAGCTGCAGCCGCGCCTTCATGGACAATGACTAACTCAGCCCCCGTGCTGGGTCACTCGATCAACTTGTGGGACCCCCCCATAATCTCAACCAGGGGGAGTGGTTTCAAGCTATGCCCAGTGGGAACGGATCCAGCTGAGCGAGGAGCTGGTGAGCCGGCCGCACCCTTACAGAAAGTAGTTCCTGTAATTAGTGCTGCCTGTGGAGGAAAAGACAAAGAGACTGAGAGAACCCGGCCGGGGATGGCGCCAAATAAGGAGTGGTGCTCCGGGAGTGGTGGCGCGAAACCAGAGGCCGTGCCCCCCAGGACTGTGAAAAGTTCAGCCCTCGTTCCAGGACATTCCATAAAATTATGGGACCCTCCCCTGATCTCCACCAGTGGGGGTGGTTTCCAGCTTTGCCAGATGCGGGTGGAGCTAGCTAAGGGAGGAGTTGGCCACTCAGCTCCTGCTTGTCAGTCACGAGGAGCTAGTACGCAGATCAGACCACTACTGCGAGTGCCTCCCACAGTGACCATAGCAGGAAGAAGGATCTATGGTGTCTACTCAACCTTACTTGGCCCCAGGAGGCTTCCTGGTGATTCGAGTAGCGGGCACTGAGACGGTGGCATGCCTATGCCTACAGTGCAGACTACCCAGAGGCGCAGTGGGTACGGCTGCGCGCTGCCCGCAATGTGGCCTCCAGTATATGTGGCCCATGCCCACCTTTGTGCCAGTCCAGGCCGTCGAGGTAGCGGGAGACGCGGCCATGCTATCGGCGGACCTTCCCGGCGCGCTCTGGTGGGAAGCTGCGGATCCCGGAGAATGGGGATCGGGGCCGGTTGCCAAAACCGAGCCCGAGGAAAAATACACTATCAGCCGTAGTGCCGGCCGAGAGCCTAAGCGGCGGTCAACCCGGGGGGTGCCCCTAACCAAGTCGGGATTGGATTCCTCCGATGAGGAACCCGTGGTGTCTTCTGCAGTGGTGACCCGGCAGCCAACGAACTCCTGTGGCGGTAATGGGAGGAAGGTGCCACTTACCGGAGTCGTCAGTGAGAAGAGCCGAGTGTCACCAGTGCCGCGGAAAACAGAGAGGCGGAGTCCCCCGTTCCGGGGGCCGGCAACTCCAGTGGCGAGGGCAGATCCACGCCGACCCCACGGAGTGGTAAGAGCAGTCCTTGCTCCTTTCAGGCCCCGAGGGTGGCATCAGCGGAGGAAGGGCGGTGCCAGGCCCAGGCGGTGCGACAGAGACAAGCTGAACTTCCGGATGTCGTGGTGGAGGAAGAGGTTCTGCTTGGGGACCCAACCCGAGGGCGTCACTTCCGGCGGCCGTGGCGGAGCAACTGGAGAGATGACTGTGCCTCACCGATCAGGCAGTGCTTCCCGATCGCCCGTACCAAAGAAGAGCTGGCAGACCTTGAGGAAAGCCGAGAGCGGTGAGACCCGACCAACGGAGAGCCCTTGCGGTGACTCCGGACACTGTAGCGGTAGAGAGCGGGTCGGAAACCCCACTGATACCAACCGTCCGCCCTTATGCTCAACCCCATGCGCTAGTTAAAGCCCCAGTCCCGGTCACGTTTTTCCATGGGTCATCCTCAAGTTTGGGAATGTCTGGAGGGTCCCAAGGTACCTCCGAAGAACGGACTGGGGAGAGACTGGACTGTTTTACCTCCGACGATAGGTCAATGGGTGGGGGGTATTCGCGAGCAGTGTCCGTGTCCAGCGACTGCCCCAGCGTAGTCAGCGTTACCATTGCTACTAGGCCCAAGAGGGTAGGGCGGCCTAATTCCCGATGGTGGGCCCCCTTATTCGAGGGTTATGAGGCATGGCTAGACCGCACTAGGTTCCTACTAGAAAGAGAGGGTGTAGTAGATTATTGGTGGGCTCGCTGGGAGTTCACTGAGGAGGAACGAGTGAAGGCATTACAGGAACGGTGGTACCAGATCCGTCACGATATAATAGAACCAATGGATCCAAGTAAATTGACGGATCCGGTGGAACCGGATGAACCCCTATCATAGGTGTTACCAGGGAAGGCGGGCAACACGAGGTTGATCCGGGCCAGTAGGGCGGAGAGGGCCATCATCACTAAGTACAAAAACTCCCATGGGTTAGCATATCCCTATGTCCCTGAACCCCTCATGCAGGAGATAGAGGGTAACAAGGACAGGTGGTTGCGGGAAACCATTGAGCAGTATATGGTGAACCGAGGTGGCGCCATTACTGGGCGCAAAGCGGAGGAAAGGATTGCTCAACTGATGCGAGTGTGGAGAATAGGCCGTAGTATTTATATGCACAAAGCAGTGTATAGGCCTGAGAGTGGGTTACCACGGAAGTACAGCGTAATGGTCCTGGATATGGGTGGCCGGGAAGTTAAGAAACCCGATCACCGTCACTACTATTAGGAGAAACAGGACAGTATGTTGCGCGAGCTAGTGCCCTGCTGGTCAGAGAGTGCTATGTGTGATGCA
Organism: Ascaphus truei; assembly: GCF_040206685.1. NCBI lineage: Eukaryota > Metazoa > Chordata > Amphibia > Anura > Ascaphidae > Ascaphus > Ascaphus truei. Next base: position 7,298,248 of record NC_134494.1, read on the forward strand.
AATAACGTGAATTCAATGATGATGTAACTAATTATGTTTGCATTTTACAGTGTGGTCTGCAGTTTTCTCTCCTGCTGGCAGTAAACCTGGTAAGTTACAGGGATGCCAGCAGTAATCATGGAGGTTTGCCCTCACACCCTGGTGAGGTGCCCTATGTATGGACGGGAGTGGCTACATACTCTGAGTCCACCGTTAGTGACATCAGAGATGCGCCTGCCTCCTGAGATATATAAGGCACAGCACTGATCAAAGTTAGTGTGTTGGAGTAAGGAGCAAGTCTGCGTTGAGACTTGGGAGTGGGTGGCACACTAGTGCTTTAACTAGTGGCCCCATTCTATGTTAAGAACGTCTAGCTGACAAGCCATACTGTGTCCAGGGACCTGGCACAGGGGTGATCTCCCTGAGGGGAGAGGGGATCCCACTCCACTGGGAGGGTGTACCTTTGAAAGGATAACACAGCAAGATGTGTGGCTAGACAAATCACTGCAAGGGGCAGTTGGCCCGCACCGTAAGCCACAATAAAGCAACCTTGATCAAAGACATCTTTATGTGTGAGTCTGAACTTACTCTACATATGATGGCACCACGGAGGAGTTCCTCATCAGCACCATCCCCATGCGGACGCAGGGATCCTGATGAGGTGGAGGCGCTGCACTGGATATAGGTAGGACTCATGCACACTACCTCAGCTGCCTGTCTGGGTTGGCAATCCCCACACAAAACATCATGCGGGAGACTCAGGAGTCCTGTTGCCAACAGGTGCACCACCAGACACGACCATGTAATGGGGACTGGTTAGACCACAGGGGCCAATGTGAGATTGGGTGGGTCAGCCAGGTCAGAAAATCTGTTACATACACATATATATATATATATATACATATAGAGGTATCAGTACCGTGTTAGCCGAGCTTCAATAATCAAAAAATAAATAGATGATACCGTTCTGTGGCTAACGAAATGCTTTTATTTGTGCGAGCTTTCGAGATACACTGATCTCTTCTTCCGGCGATGTTACAATTGATTGTTACAATTGTTGTTGATTGTAACATCGCCGGAAGAAGAGATCAGTGTATCTCGAAAGCTCGCACAAATAAAAGCATTTCGTTAGCCACAGAACGGTATCATCTATTTATTTTTTGATTATATATACATATATATATATATATATATATATATATATATATATATATATATATATATATATATATACTAGCTGAGAGACCCGGCGTTGCCCGGGATGTGAACCCTGAATAATTATGTTATATAGTTACATAGTAGAGGAGGTTGAAAAAAGATGTACGTCCATCTATGGACCAGCTATGTTGGAGTGTTGGTTGTGTGGTTGGTGGAGTATTGGGTGTGTGTTGAATGTTGTTTGTTCAGCAAATGACAGAGACGGGCCAATTTTCATTGTGTTCCTAATATATTTTATTTCAACGAAGAGCCGACTTCCTGTGTGAGGTGTGGTGTGAGCGGAGGGGGTGTGTTTGTGCGCATGTTTGTGGGGTGGGTTTGCGTTGTACGTGAAGGTGGGGTCCTAAACGTGGCAATGGGCATTGTGGAGTGTGGTGTGTGTCCCCACGTTGAAGGTGAGGTGTGTTTCCAGCGGAGAGGGTGTTGTGGGGTTTTTGCCGTCCATGAGGGTGTTGTGGGGTTTTTGCCGTCCATGAGGGCGTTGAGGTGTTGTGTAGGGGAGGTGTGTTGAATATGTGTTAGCGTACGTTGTGCGGTGGTTGTTTAGTGAGTGTTTGCGTAGGGGAGTGTTGAAGTGTTGTTTTGTGTGTCGTATCAGCACAGGAGTGTTGTGTGTGTGAGTTTTGTGTAGGTGAGTGACTGTTGGGTGATTGTAGTGTGGTTGTGTGTGAGTGGTGGGTGTGTGTGTAAGTGGTATGTGTGTGTTGGGTGGGTGGGTGTGAGTGGTGGGTGGGTGGGTTGGAGTGGTGGGTGGGTTGGAGTGGTGGGTGGGTTGAAGTGGTGGGTTGGAGTGGTGGGTGGGTGTGAGTGGTGGGTGGATGTGAATGGTGGGTGGGTGTGATTGGTGGGTGGGTGGGTGGGTGTGAGTGGTGGGTGGGTTGGTTTCTGTGGTGGGTGGGTGGGTTGGGTTGGGTTGGTGGTTGGGTGGGTGGGAGTGTTGGGTGGGAGGGTGGGAGTGGTGGGTGGGTGGGAGTGGTTGGTGGGTGGGTGGGAGTGGTGGGTGGGTGGTAGTGGTGGGTGGGTGGTAGTGGTTTGTCAGTGGTGGGTGGGTGGGTGGGTTTGGGGTGGGAGGGGTTTGGGAGTGGTGGGTTTTTGGGTGTGAGGGGTGGGTGGGTGTGAGGGGTTGTGAGGGGTGGGTGGGTGCTTGGGTGTGAGGGATTGGTGTGTTTTTGTGAGGGGTAAGTGGGTGGGTGTGAGGGGTGAGTGGTGGGTGGGGTGAGGGGTGAGTGGTGGGTGGGGTGAGTGGTGGGTGGGGTGAGGGGTGGGTGGGCTGAGAGGTGGGTGGGTGGGTGGGGTGAGGGGTGGGTGGGGTGAGGGGTGGGTGGTTGTGAAGGGTGAGGGGTGGGTGGGGTGAGGGGTGGGTGGTTGTGAGGGGTGGGTGAGGGGTGGGTGGGTGAGGGTGGGTGGGGTGAGGGGTGGGTGGGGGGGTGGGGGGTAGGTGGGTGGGGGCGTGGGGGGTAGGTGGGTGGGAGTGGTGGGTGGGAGTGGGGGGTGGGTGGGTGGGAGTGGTGGGTAGGGTGGGTGGGAGTGAGTGGTGGGTGGGAGTGGTGGGTGGGTGGTAGTGGTGGGTTGGGAGTGGTTGTGAGGGGTGGGTGGGGTGAGGGGTCGGTGGGGTGAGGGGTGAAGGGTGGGGTGAGGGGTGGGGAGCTTTGGGGTGGGAGTGGTGGGTGGGTAATGGTGGGTGTGAGTGGTGGGTGGGTAGTGGTGGGTGGGAGGGTGTGAGTGGTGGGTGGGTGTGAGTCGTGGGTTTGGGTGTGAGTGGTGGGTTGTGCTGGGTTTTGTGGTGGGTGGGTGGTCGTGGTGGGTGGGGTGAGGGGTGGGTGGGGTGAGGTGGGTGGGGTGAGGATTGGGTGAGTGGTGGTTGTGTTTGTGCGAGTGGTGGGTGGCTGTTGTGTGGGTGGGTGGTTGTGTGAGTGTTGTGTGTCTGTGTGTGTTGTGTGTGTGGACGTTGTAGTGTTGCTTGTGTGGTTGATGGAGTGTTGTGTGTGGGTGTGCTGACTATTTGTGCTAGAAATGACACAGACGGCTCACTTGACATTGTGTTCCGAATATTTTTTATTTCAACGAAGAGCTGAGTGACTGTGGGAGGTGTGCTGCCAGCGGAGGGGGTGTTTTGGTGCACACGTTTGTGTGGTGTGGGGTTGAGGTGCAAGGGGAGGGGTGGCCTACACCTGTGAATCTGCATTGTGTTGAGTGTAGTGTGTAGTGTGTCTGGCAGCAAGGTGAAGGTGAGGTGTGTTGGGGTGGTTTAGCGTCCGGGAGGGTGTGTGTTGAGGCGTTGGGTAGGGAAGGTGTGTTGCATATGCCGCAGCGTGTGGGTGGGCAGGTAGGGTGGTGTTGAAGTGTTGTTCTCTGTGGCGTATCAGCACAGGAGTGCTGGTTGGTGGGGCGTGCGGCGTGCGGGAGGGCGTGCGGCGTGCGGGAGGGCGTGCGGCGTGGCTGAGGACGTGTGGCGTGGCTGAGGACGTTCTGCGTGCCTGAGGACGTGCGACGTAGGGCGTGCGGGAGGGAGTGCGGCGTGCGGGAGGGCGTGTGGCGTGCGGGAGGGCGTGCGGCGTGGCTGAGGGCGTGCGGCATGCGGGAGGGCGTGCGGCGTGGCTGAGGGCGTGCGGGAGGGCGTGCGGCGTGGCTGAGGGCGTGCGGGAGGGCGTGCGGCGTGGCTGAGGGCATGCGGCGTGGCTGAGGGCGTGCGGCGTGGCTGAGGGCGTGCGGTGTGGCTGAGGGCGTGCGGCGTGCGGGAGGGCGTGCGGCATGCGGGAGGGCGTGCGGCGTGCGGGTGGGCATGCGGCGTGTCTGAGGGCGTGCGGCGTGTCTGAGGGCGTGCGGCGTGTCTGAGGGCGTGCGGCGGGTCTGAGGGCGTGCGGCGTGGCTGTTGGGTGTGTGGCTGAGTGTTGTTTTTTGTGTAAGTGACGCTGTGAGCAGACATGTGGCAGGATGTGTTGAATGGAATCAGTGCTATCTTGTATTGTGAAGCAGTGCTGTGGCAGTAAGGTGAAGGTGAGGTGTGGCCCCTGGAGGGGGTTGTTGTGGCCTACGGGAGTGGTTGTTGTGTTTGCGGGCTAGGGGTGGGTTTGTCTCCGGTGGGGTCTTTCGTCTGCCGTGAGGGGTTGTGGAGGGTAATTTTGCGGGCTCCGGCGGGGTGTGCGCTCCTGATAGGTGAGGTTGCGGAGTCTTGTTGTGTGTGGCTGCGGTAGCGTACGGGAGGTGTTTCGGCTGACAGGAGGGGTTGCGGCCTACGGGAGTTGTTGTGGGGGGGGCTCCGGTGTCTCCGGTGGGGTGTTTCGCAGACGGGAGGTGTTGTGGGGGGTTTACGGGCTCCGGTGTCTCCGGTGGAGTATTTCGGCTGACGGGAGGTGTTGTGGGGGGGTTTGCGGGCTCCGGTGTCTCCGGTGGAGTATTTTGGCTGACGGGAGGTGTTGTGGGGGGGTTTGCAGGCTCCGGTGTCTCCGGTGGAGTATTTCGGCTGACGGGAGGTGTTGTGGGGGGGTTTGCGGGCTCCGGTGTCTCCGGTGTCTCCGGTGGGGTGTTTCGCTGATGGGAGGTATTGTGGGGGGGGGGTTTGCGGGCTCCGGTGTCTCCGGTGGAGTATTTCGGCTGACGGGAGGTGTTGTGGGGGGGTTTGCGGGCTCCGGTGTCTCCGGTGGGGCGTGCGCTCCTGATGGGTGAGGTTGGGGAGTGTTGCAGGCGTGGTGTTGTGTGTGGCTGCGGTAGCATACGGGAGGTGTTGTGTGGGGGGGAGGGTGTTGTGGGGGGAGGTGTTGTGGGGGGGGGGTGTTGTGGGGGAGGGGGTTGCGGGTTCTGGAGACAGGTGGGGTGTTTCGTCTGCCGGGAGGGGTTGTGGAGGGTAGTTTTGCGGGCTCCGTTGGGGTGTGCGCTCCTGATGGGTGAGGTTAGGGAGTAGTGTGTGTGTGTGTGTGTGTGTGTGTGTGTGTGTGTGTGTGTGTGTGTGTGTGTGTGTGTGTGTGTGTGTGTGTGTGTGTGTCGTCACTCCGCCTCAGGCCAATGAGAGGTGTGGGGGCGGGCGGCCCAAGGGACCAATGAGATTTCCCCTAGGGACACAGGAAGATGCAGACAGGCATACAGTGCTTTCACAAATATATAATAAGATATAGTCAGATAAGGCAGTTGGCACTCCAATAGGTGCTGGTAAGCCACAGGTGCATGTCCCATATAGAGAATGTAGTTATACGTTACCGTTCCAAGGATTGGTAAACAAGAGACAGCACTCAATGTTGAAAATCAAAGTGTATTAGTGAAAGCAAAAATACATCCAGAAACCAGGGTTTCGTATAACTATAATAAGATATATATATATATATATATATATATATATATATATACTGCACCGACACACTTTATTCGAGCAAATACCCAGTATGTACCTGGCAGATACCTGGAATGCGCCGCTCCTCACCTCTGACAAGCCCCGTTGCGTTTGCCTTCCCAGCCTGGGTTCATGCCTGGCTGACGGGCGGCTGATCTGTTAAATGATAATGATTAGGATTTAATAGGCTGCAATGCATCGCGTGTCTACCAGATGGCATAAATTCATGAATTGTAATGCAGTATATATATATATATACTGTGCAGTATTGCAGCCAGCAGGAATAAAATGCTTCAATCCCTGCCTGGAAAATAACCCAATGCACTCGGGCAGAAAACAGTCACAAACCTCAATACACCCGGGTATACCCGAATTCGTGGGACTAGCCGAGCTCGAATAAAGTGTGTCGCCAGTGTATATATATACACACACACACAGTGGTCGACAAATCACCCAAAAATCTACTCGCCACCTAGTCGCGCCCCCAACCCTGCCCTAGTCCCGCCCCCAGGCCCGCTTTAAAAAAAAAAATCTTAGTAAGAACAACATTCATTTTTGACATAAGTTTATTTATTGTATTACATTATACTACAATTAGTCCTGGTTACGTGTGTGTGTGTGTGTGTGTGTGTGTGTGTGTGTATGTGTGTGTAAATGTCGGATTTACAAAAAAAGGCCAGGTGTGAATGACTAGTTTCCTGCACCCTTTATCCAGTGTCTGGACGCCCCCGCTTTACAATATCCAAAGCAGCAATCCCAGCTGGGATCTCACCTGATCCGCAGTCTCTCTATGTCCAGGTACTGCTGCGGCACAGTTTATTCGAGCATTTGCCCGTTCTGTGCCGCAGCAGTAGCCTGGCGCGCGCCCGAGTGTGACGGGCGCGCGCCGAAGCAGCGGAAGAGCGCCCTCCGATCGGGGCGCTCTCCCTCCCGCTGCCGGGTCCGCCGGGTCCCCCGGAACCCCCTGCCGCTGTCCCGCGATCGCGGGACACCAGGGCTCCCTCGGGGAGCCCCTGGACGTGCGTGCAGGGGGCGCACGCTCCCGAAGACGCGTGACCGCGCGTCTATGACGCGCGGCACGCCGAGGGGCGGCCACTAGCAAGCCGGGAAATCTCCCGGCTTGCGGATCTGGCCGCAGTGCAATTAAATGTGTCGCCAGTGTACCCTCATTCCCACAATGTTATATGTTGGAGGGGAGGTGTTCTCTACCTGTCTTTTGGGTTAGGGGGGATTCCGATGCCTCCCGTCTGAAGCTTGAGAGTCAGATCTGGAAGAAAGCAGTATAGGTTATTTCGGTGTAGGTATAAGGCAGTTAAGATATACAGGGTAAATAAGATATCCAGAAACAGAGAGGAGGGAGGGGAGACAGAGAGAGAGAGGAGGGGAGACAGACAGAGAGAGGAGGGAGACAGAGAGAGGAGGGAGGAGAGGGAGACAGACAGAGATAGGAGGGAGGGGAGGGAGACAGAAAGACAGAGGGGAGGGAGGGGAGACAGAGAGAGGAGGGAGGGGAGACAGAGAGGAGGGAGGGGAGACAGAGAGAGGAGGTGTTACTCCGGTGCTGCCCGCAGACCAGACCTGTCCCCTGAGCTGAAGGGGGAAGTGGTAATACACGCACCCGCAGCAAAGGGAGCGTGTCCGGAGTGTGGTATGAAGTGTTGCCAGGCCAGGTGTAGTAAGGTAGACAATACTTGCCGGTACCGGTTGTAGAGATAGAGTGAATGATGCCTTGCCGAAGTCAGGGAGTGGAGAGTGGAGATAGGTCGTAGTCCAAGCCTTGTTCAAGGGGTTACCAGAGTGAGCGTTGTCCAAGGAGTGCCGAGATCGAGAGCCAGAGGGGGTAGTCGTACGAGCAGCGTCAGAACCTGTGAAAACACAGAGAATCCTGAAGTACTTCCATACAGAGACTATGTCGAGCAAAGACTGAGAGCAGAAAGGAGCTAGATAAAGCAGGAAGGTCCAATTAGGAACGGAGGCGGGACAGGAAGAACTACAGGGAGACACTGCAGATTGGTGCAGGAATAACAGGCCAGGTGATTCTTGTTAGTAACCTGAGTATGCCTGTGCAGTGTGCGGGGGCGGAGCCTGAGGTCCGGGGGACGGGAATAAGGGTGTGCAGACTGAGCGTGCTCCGTAACTCATGTACGCGTGTGAACCGAGCCAGTGGATGTGCAGGAGGGTGCAGGTGTGCGTGCAGGAGGGCGTGGGCGCGCCCGGCGCTGAGCAGAGGAATCGCCGAGGGAAGTGATCCCGCGACGGCGGCAGGAGCGAGGAGCCGTGGAGGCCGGTAAGGCAGGATTGTTTTGTGTGTCCAGGGGCTCCCTGCGGGGAGGGAGTGCTCTGTGTGGGGAGCGAGGAGAACGCCGATTCCTGACAGTACCCCACTCTTCAGGAACGGCCTCAGGACGGTCCAAGAACGGTTTCTCTGGAAACTTTTTCCTGAAGGCCTTAAGAAGGGCCGGGGCATGGAATGTCCTTTGAAGGTACCCAGGATCTCTCTTCAGGGCCAAAGCCCTTCCACTGCACCAAGAACTGGAGCTGACCCCTGGATAGGCGAGAATCCAAAAGAGAGTGAACTTCGTATTCCTCGTTATTTTGTACAGTAATGGGATCCGGTTTACGAGTCTGATCCGGAAAGAAGTGACTGGAGATAAATGGTTTTAAGAGGGACACATGAAAGACATTGGGAATCTTCATACTGGGTGGTAGTTGGAGCCGGAATGCCACGGGATTGATTAGGTCACAAATAGGGAAGGGACCCAGGAACTTAGGTGCCAGTTTAGGAGATGGTACCTTGAGGTGGATATTCCTAGAGGATAGCCATACCAAATCCCCTGGTTTGTAACTGGGCGCCGAACGACGACGACGATCGGCCTGTAGTTTCGATCTGCGGGAGGAGTTGAGAAGGGTAGACTGAATCCTGGACCATGCGGTTTGGAGGGAAGAAATGCGTTGATCTACGGCTGGTACTCCAGAAGGAGTGTTGGGGATGGGAAGACAGGGAGGGTGGAACCCATAATTTATAAAGAAGGGCGACTCCTGGGTGGACTCGTTTTTTGCAGAATTGACGGCATACTCTGCCCAAGAGAGGAGTTGAGCCCAATCATCCTGGAAATTGGATATAAAACATCTCAGGTACTTCTCCAGGGATTGATTGATTCTCTCCGTTTGTCCATTGGACTGAGGATGATAGGCGGAAGAGAAAGAAGAAGAGATGCCCAATCTCTTCGTGAAAGCTCTCCAAAATTTGGATACGAACTGAGAACCTCTGTCAGAAACAATGGACGAAGGGATCCCAAGAATCCGGAAAATCTGCTCCGTAAAGATAACAGCAAGGGCAGGGGAGGTGGGTAATCCTTTAAGTGGAATGAAATGGGACATCTTCGAGAACCTGTCCACGACCACCAAGATAGTGTTCATTCCTCTGGACCTGGGCAACTCCACGATGAAGTCCATAGAAATGTGGGACCAGGGGCGGTCGGAACTGGAAGGGGTAACAGAAAACCCTGAGGCTTTTGACGGAGAGTCTTGCTTTAAGTGCACGTGGGGCATGCGCGGGTAAACTCCAGAATATCTTGAGACATCCTTGGCCACCAGAAATTCCGACGAATGAGATCAGTAGTCTTCTTAAAACCTGGATGACCTGCAGATTTAGAGGAGTGACCCCAAGACAGGACCTCTGGAACAAATTTGGATGGTACAAAGAGTTTGTTGTCGGGAACGACCAAGTCCTTGGGAATGCGTCTCTGGGAGTGCAAAATCTTGTCAAGATTCTTGAAAGAAGACGTGGCGAGTATCCTCTCATGTGGAAGGATAGTCTCCAAAGATTCCTCTGGCCTCTCTTCAGAAGAATGTATTCAGGAGAGTGCGTCTGCCTTTACGTTCTTGGTCCCGGGGATATAGGAAAGGTGAAAATTGAGAAAAAAAAGAGCCCAACGAGCCTGTCGTGGACCAAGGCGTTGAGCGTTCTCTATGTAAAGAAGGTTCTTGTGGTCCATGAGAATAATAAACGGCTCTTTCGACCCCTCTAGCAGGTGTCTCTACTCTTGAAGAGCCATCTTCACGGCCAGAAGTTCCCTGTTACCCACGTCATAGTTCCTCTCGGCAGACGAGAATTTCTTGGAAAAATATGCACAGGGATGTAACTTATCTTGGGGCGTGGGTCTCTGGGAAAGAACGGCACCAGCGCCGCAATCAGAAGCGTCGACCTCCAGGACGAAGGGAAGTTCGATGTTGGGATGACGGAGAATAGGTGCGGATATAAAGGCTTCCTTGAGTGTCTCGAAGGCGGAGATGGCCTCGGATGACCAAGCAGAAGGATCAGCTCCTTTTTTGGTGAGCGCAGTGAGGGGTGCCACAATGGTGGAAAAACTCTGTATAAACTTACGATAGTAATTAGCGAACCCTAAAAAACGTTGTATGGCCTTGAGAGAGTTGGGTCTTGGCCATTCAGTGACTGCTTGAAGTTTACCGGAGTCCATCATAAACCCCTCATCGGAAATGATATACCCCAGGAACGGAGTAGAGGTCTGATGGAAGGTGCACTTCTCCAGTTTGGCGTACAAATGGTGTTCACGGAGACAGGAAAGGACGTAGGAGGTGTGGCGTATATGGTCCTGGAGATCTTTGGAAAAAATCAGGATATCATCCAAGTATACAATAACAAAAATATTGAGTACCTTACGAAAGACGTCGTTGATGAAATCCTGGAAGACAGCGGGAGCATTACATAAGCCGAAAGGCATTACCAGATATTCGTAGTGTCCACTATGCGTGTTGAAGGCCGTCTTCCATTCATCCAACTTCCTGATGCGCACCAGGTTATAGGCACCACGTAGATCCAACTTGGAAAAAATCTTGGCCCCCTGTAATTTATCGAACAGTTCGGTAATAAGGGGAAGGGGGTAACGATTTTTAATAGTGATGTGGTTTAAACCCCTGTAGTCGATGCAAGGCCTCAACGACCCATCCTTTTTCTTGACGAAGAAAAACCCAGCTCCTGCTGGGGAATTGGAGTGACGAATAAAGCCTTTCTTGAGATTCTCCTGGATATATTCATCCATAGCGTGAGATTCTGGTAACGACAAGGGGTAGGTCTTGGACTTGGGTAGGGAGTAACCTGGAACTAGATCGATCGGACAATCGTAAGTCCTGTGTGGCGGCAAGAGGTCTGACTGTACCTTATTGAAAACGTCCCGGAATTCATGGTAAACGGAAGGTAGAATAACTTCGGGAACAGAGGTATTGGCCAGCAGTTGATGAGTCTCGCCTGACCTCGGCCTCCAGGAAATGGGATCAGAGGAAGTCCAGTCAATGAGAGGATTGTTAAGCTGTAGCCAAGGAAGACCAAGGGTGATGGGTATCCCAGGAGCATGAATGGCATCGAGAACTAAGATCTCCTTGTGCAGATGTGAGGACAGAAGCAAGGGAGCCGTCTCTAAGGAGATGTGGGCCGGGGTAAGAGGACGTCCATCGATACCGACGAGTGCGATGGGAACCTTCTTTCTCACGAGTGGTATGCGGTTTAACCTGGCGAATTCAAGATCCACGAAGTTTCCTCCAGCTCCTGAGTCAATGAAAGCGGCGGTAGAAGTCTTGAACTTATCGCCTGAAAGGGAGACTGGAAATGTAAGTTTCTTAGGGAGTTCACCTTTAGAAAGGGGATGTGGAGACATTACACCCAGAGAGAGCCTCTCTGTACTCACTGGGTGTTCCCGTTTCCCGGACGCAGTGGACACTCCCGAACCAGATGTTCCATGGATCCGCAGTAGAAACACAATCCCCCGGCGTGGCGGAACTGCCGTATCGGTGTGCGGATGCGTTGTACCCCCAATTGCATTGGCTCTGGCAACTCCAGTGCAGGACGAAGAGGTATGGTAGCACTTGGGGGAGCAGGAGTGTTGCTGGGAGTACTGGAGAACGGAACTTGAAAGTTATGGACGCGAGTGCGCTGACGCTCTGAGCGGCGTACCTGGATACGTTGATCCACTCGCACAGCCAAATCAATGAGGACCTCCAATTGATCCGGCCTGGATTGGCGAGAGAGTTCATCCTTGATGGGATCTGCCAGGCCTTGCCAGAACCTGGAGACGAGAGCCTCTTGTCCCCAGTTAGTCTCGGCTGCTAGAGTCCGGAATTCCACAGCATACTGCGTCACCATTCGCCGTCCCTGAGTGATCTGGAGGAGAGAAACAGATGCCATCTCCCGACGAGCGGGAGAATCGAATACTTGTTGAAACTCGGCTTTAAATGCCGGGTAATCTTGGGTAAGGTCAGAACGTCGCTCCCAAACCGGGGAAGCCCAAGCCTGGGTGCTGCCAGTGAGGAGGTTATAAATGTAGGCTACCTTCTTGCAATCAGTATTGTAGAGATGGGGGGCCATTTCAAACTGCACCTCACACTGGTTTAGGAAACCCCTACAATCTTGCGGTTCACCTGCATAAGGCTTGGGGGGAGGAATCCTTACATCTGAACTGCTAACTGCGCTTGCGGAGTGGGGGCTTACATCTGGCGGGGTCGCGGTCGGTACCCTGTCTGAGAGTACTGCGACCTGGCGTGTAAGTGCCACAATTTGATCCGCCATGGCCTGGTTTTGCTGAAGCAGATTGGAGAGAAACTGTTGAAGTTCGGTCTGGTCTGCGTCTTGTGGGCTCGACATAATGTTACGCCGGTGCTGCCCGCAGACCAGACCCGTCCCCTGAGCTGAAGGGGGAAGTGGTAATACACGCACCCGCAGCAAAGGGAGCGTGTCCAGAGTGTGGTATGAAGCGTTGCCAGGCCAGGTGTAGTAAGGTAGACAATACTTGCCGGTACCGGTTGTAGAAATAGAGTGAATGATGCCTTGCCGAAGTCAGGGAGTGGAGAGTGGAGATAGGTCGTAGTCCAAGCCGTGTTCAAGGGGTTACCAGAGTGAGCGTTGTCCAAGGAGTGCCGAGATCGAGAGCCAGAGGGGGTAGTCGTACGAGCTGCATCAGAACCTGTGAAAACACTGAGAGAATCCAGAAGTACTTCCATACAGAGACTATGTCGAGCAAAGACTGAGAGCAGAGAGGAGCTAGATAAAGCAGGAAGGTCCAATTAGGAACGGAGGCGGGACAGGAAGAGCTACAGGGAGACACTGCAGATTGGTGCAGGCATAACAGGCCAGGTGAGTCTTGTTAGTAACCTGAGTATGCCCGTGCAGTGTGCGGGGCGGAGCCTGAGGTCCGGGGGACGGGAATAAGAGTGTGCAGACTGAGCGTGCTCCGCAAACTCGTGTACGCGTGTGAACCGAGCCAGTGGATGGTGCAGGTGTGCATGCAGGAGGGCGTGGGCGCGCCCGGCGCTGAGCAGAGGAATCGCCGAGGGAAGTGATCCCGCGACGGCGGCAGGAGCGAGGAGCCGTGGAGGCCGGTAAGGCAGGATTGTTTTGTGTGTCCAGGGGCTCCCTGCGGGGAGGGAGTGCTCTGTGTGGGGAGCGAGGAGAACGCCGATTCCTGACAGGAGGCAGGGGAAACAGAGAGAGGAGGCAGGGGCGACAGAGAGAGGAGGCAGGGGCAACAGAGAGAGGAGGGAGGGGAGACAGAGAGAGGAGGGAGGGGAGACAGAGAGAGGAGGGAGGGGAGACAGAGAGAGGAGGGAGGGGAGACAGAGAGGAGGGAGGGGAGACAGAGAGGAGAGACGGGGAGACATAGAGAGACTGGGGGGGTGACTGACTGACTGAGGGGGTAACTGACTGACTGGGGGGGGTGACTGACTGGGGGGGTGACTGGCTGACTGGGGGGGGTGACTGGGGGGGGGCGGTGACTGACTGTGTTACTGGGTGGGGAGGGGGTGACTGATTGGGTGGTACCTCTGGTGTCCTACGCACACACAGTCTGACACACACACACACTGTCTGTCTCACACACACACACACACGCGCACACACACACACACACACACACACACACACACACACACACACAATGTCTGACACACACACACACACACACACACACACACACACACACACACACACACACACACACACACACACACACACACACACACACACACTGTCACACACACACACACACACACACACACACACACACACACACACACACACACACACACACACACACACACACACACACACACACACACACACACACACACACACACACACACACACACAATGTCTGACACTGTCACACACACACACACACACACACACACACACACACACACACACACACACACACACACACACACACACACACACACACACACACACACACACACACACACACACACACACACAATGTCTGTCTTACACACACACACACACACACACACAATGTCTGACACACACACACACACACACACACACAATGTCTGTCTCACACACACAGACACACACACACACACACACACACACCAGTCTGTCACACACACACACTGTCTGTCACACACACACAATGTTGAGCAGAAGCAGCAGCTCCCCCTCCCCTCCCCACACCTCCGGTAGCTCACATGAAAGTTTACAGAAGAAGCCGACACCACAGATGACCCCCCTCTCAGCTCACAGGCAGCGAGGACTGCACGCTCCTAGGAGGGAGGAGGAGGAGACCGGAGAGGGAAAAGCCAGGAGCAGCAGTGACACACACACACACACACGCAATGTCTGTCACACACACAAACACACACACAATGTCTGTCTCACACACACACACACACACCAGTCTGTCACACACACACACAGTCTGTCACACACACACACACTGTCTGTCACACACACACACAGTCTGTCACACACACACACTGTCTGTCACACACACACAATGTTGAGCAGAAGCAGCAGCTCCCCCTCCCCACACCTCCGGTAGCTCACATGAAAGTTTACAGAAGAAGCCGACACCACAGATGACCCCCCCCTCTCAGCTCACAGGCAGCGAGGACTGCACACTCCTAGGAGGGAGGAGGAGGAGACCGGAGAGGGAAAAGCCAGGAGCAGCAGTGAGTGCGGCCGGCCACCGGAAACCCTGGGACTCGAGGGGGGGGGGGTTAGAAAGGAAGAGAGGAAAGGCCGCGACCAGCACCATGCTCCCCCCCCTGCGCGGGGCGGGAGAGGCCTGGGGGGGGAAGCGGGGCCTGGGGGGGAACACTCCCGCTACCATCTCCCACCTTGCTGGTAGACACGGGAACCTGGAGGGAAGGGAGGATTGGGGGGGGAGGGGGACAACCTCCGCTACCATCACCCACCCCGCGGGCAGACACGGGGAGAGGGAGGGGAAGCGGGGACCGGGAGATGCAATGGAGTACTGTACTACCTCTTCATGCAGCAGGAAGAGGATGCGCCTCCGTGGCCTTAGCCTGGATGGAGAAAAAAAATCTTGGCAGCCCGCCAAGTCCTGTCAGCCAATCAGACTGCTGGATTTAAAAAAAAAAATTCAGCGCAAACAGGGAAAAAAAAAAAAAAACACGTGCGCTGCTTGGGACGGCCATAAGGAGGTCGCCACGAGGTCAAATCCACTCGCCCCAGGCGTGCGGGGGAATAGGTTTGTCGAACACTGTATATATATATATATATCCACAACACTCATACCCAATTGGGGCTACCCTGCAGGGCCAGTCGCAGGGATCTCTCTAAGGAGATTTCCCCTCATCCTCCACTGCATTGTTTACAGGGACTGGTCTTGGACCTGACCAGACTGGACCTCCTGCCTGGAACTGGCACTGCAGCTGGAATCCTCTGAGCTAAGAGAGCTGATAGCCAAAGCTAAGCTGAAACTGTGATCGAAGCTAGCTAGGGGTCTCCCTCCCTACCTTTTTATACACTTAACCCACCATATTACAACATTCAGGGCCAGGGGCTGTGTACGTACCTAGGCCATGATTGCTGGGTAGAAATGAAACATTTCCTCAGATTTCCATGTTCTCCTTGGGGACTTCAACTGCCACATAGTTGATCCCTCTCTCCCTTGGGCCTCCCGCTTTCTCTCTCTAACCACTTCTTTTGGCCTTCAACAGTGGACTGCAGCCAGCACCCACAAGGATGGCCACTACCTAGACCTGGTTTTCACAAAAAACTTGTCTCTCCGATTTCTCCATTTCCCCCTCTCCTCTCTGACCATCACCTCATTACATTTTCTCTCTCATTTCTCTCCATCTCCATCTACCCCTCGCTTTTGCAGAAACCTGCGCTCTATTAACCTACCAGCCTTTGATTCCACTTTATGCTCCTCCCTCTCCTCTCTCAGTTCTGCTCCAGACCCTGACAACCTGGTCATGGACTACAACTCTGCCTTATCCTCCCGTCTTGATCTACATGCACGGCTTTCTCTCTGTCGTCCTCGTCGTTCTAACCCCAGACCCTGGCTAAATTCCCACAAGCGCATGCTGCGCTCCTCCACTCGTTTCTCTGAATGCCTCTGGAGGAGATCTCACACTCTTGCAGACTTCCTTCACTACAAATTTATGCTATCCTGTTTCAACTCTGCCCTCTCTCAGGCTAAACAAACCTACTTTTCTTCACTAATCAACGCGCACAAATCTAACCCACGCTGACTGTTCTCTGTCTTTGACTCTCTACTCAAACCACCCCCAGCTGCCTTTTCTTCTTCCTCCATTTAAACCTCAGGACTTTGCTGACTATTTCAAGGAAAAGGTGGAATCCATTCGTCAGAACATCCCCTCTGTTTCCTCCTCCCATCCTACACCGGTTCCTAACTCTCCTCCTGCCTTCCTTGACTCTTTTCCAACTGTCACAGAGGAGGACGTGTCACTGCTGATCTCCTCTTCTCCCTCTTGCTCTCTTGCCCCCATTCCCTCCCATCTCCTAAAACATCTTGGGCCTTATTCAGAGAACATTCATAAAAAAATTCGCCAGGGAATTTAAAATGAATGTTTTTTGGGCATTGCTATCACGGTATTCAGAAAGGCTCGAATACCTGTGATAGCAGAATGCCCAAACCTGGCGAGTTGCTGCCAGCGAGAGCCTCTGCAAAGGCAAAAACCAGCGATTAATTTCTGCTTCAGAGAGAGCTGCTCTGAGAGAGCCGCCTCTCCCAGCGGAAATGTCGCCTGAAAATTATTTATTTAAATATACATTCCTTTAATAGTGTAGAGGTGCAGGGGGTCTCCGGAGCTGAACCACGTTGGTTTTATGTCCGGGGACCCCCTGCTTCCCGAGATACAGGCCTCTTTATGGGGTGCCGGTATCCCTCTGCATTGAAATGTCCCGCGTCACGTGACCGGGACATTTCCTTGCATAGGAGATACCGGCACCCCATAAAGGGAAACCAACGCGGTTCAGCTCCGGAGACCCCCTGCACCTCTACACTATTAAAGAAATATATATTAGAATTAATATGTAAAAACACGTAAATACACGCCCCCCCCCCCCCCCCCCTCTGCCCAAATCCATACAGTACAGTAATGGGCAAATTAACTATTATCCAGATATGGATAATATATTATTTGCTCATTATTAAACACTGCAGTCGCATACATAAATAAAATAAATAAATACAGTTATACTTACCACAACAGCAGGTCCCTCTGTCCTCCGTTGCCAGAAAGCATATATTGAAAAAAAATATTCTAATGGTCCCTAACCCCTTAATCACCTTTGCGGTTCCTAACCGCTATAGTTATTAAGGGGTTAACATACCCTATTATTATTATATGGGTATGATGTACCACTATACTACTCAATGGGTATAGGGTGGGTATAGTCATTCTGGGGTGGGTGCTTAGGCCTCACGGGTGAGTGAAGGGGGTATTAGCCCTAAGGATGGGTGTTTAGACCTTGCGGGGGGTAGCGGTTGGGTCATTCTCCCAATCCATGAGATCTGGTAACCTTCCCACAGATCCAAGTCTTTTTTGATTGTTTCCCAAAGAGCTGGGTAGTTATCTTGGTATAGAGCTCGGTAGTGTCTTGATATATTTACTCCCAAGTATTTAATATATGAAGAGCACCATCGGTAGCTAAAATTCAATTTGAGTAGTTTCACTTCAACTTCTGGTAAGCTGATATTTAGGGCTTCAGACTTTCCACGGTTTATTTTGTATCCTGATACTTTGCCAAAGTCAAACAGTTCTCTTTGAAGGTTCGGAAGAGAAGTTTGGGGTTTGGACAAGGTTAGAATGATATCATCAGCGAATAGGGATATTTTATCATTTGTTTCTCCTATGTCAACGCCCTGAATGTTCAAATTATAACGAATTTTGGTCGCAAGTGGCTCAATCGTGAGGGCAAAGAGAAGAGGCGATAAGGGGCAACCCTGCCATGTGCCGTTTTTGATTTGAAATCTCTCGCCTGTTCCGCCTGGGAGTTTGACCGCAGCGGAAGGGTTCTGGTAGAGAGCCTGGACACCTTCCAGGAAAGTATCTTTAAAGCCAAATTTTTTCAAGGCATTGTCTAGGAATAACCAGTCTATCCTATTGAATGCCTTCTCTGCATCTAGGCTCAGTAGCTTCGCATTTGTGTTGGACATGTAGACATGATCAATTATATTTATTATTTTGCGGGTATTGTCCGCGGCTTGACGCCCCGAGACAAACCCAACTTGGTCCGAATGAATTAGTCTAGGTAAGATGGGTTTCAACCTGTTCGTAAGCATCTTACTGTATAGTTTGAGGTCGTTGTTCAGTAGGGATATAGGCCTATAGCTTCCACACTGGGTCGGATCTTTCCCGTCCTTATGGATTATTGCTAAATTAGCTGAGGATATTGAGGTCGGGATTGGATTCCCTTCCATAAAGGAGTTAAATAGGTCTAGTAGGTGGGGTGATAATATAGGTAGGAATTTCTTGTAGTAAAAAATTTGTATAGCCGTCAGGTCCCCGCGCTTTAGATGTTTTGGATGCCTTTACTGCCGCTGTCAGTTCCTCTAGTGTGATTTTCCCATTCAGCATATTATTTTCCTCCTCTGTTAGGGAGGGTAGGTTACAATCGTCAAGGTAGTCTACGATTGACGCCAATTCGGCTGAGTTTGGGTTAGCGGAGCAGGTTCTTAAATTGTATAATTTGGTGTAAAATTTGGTGAATTCTTCTGCAATTTTTTTCTCATTGTAAATTATCTCACCAGACCTATTCTTAATCGCTGTAATTTGTGATCTTTTTTGTATGGCTCTTAGCTTGCTAGCGAGAAGTCTGTCGGCTTTGTTCCCCTTATCGTAATACCTCTGACCTGTCCATTTGAGTGCTTTTTCTACGTTTTCTAGTTGGGTGTCCTTCAATTCGCTTCTAGCAGCTGTCAGTAGCTTATAGATTTTCCTGGAGGGGTTTAGTTTATGTTGCTGCTCAAATTTTATAATTTTATCTGTAAGCTCTTTGATTAGTTTTACTTTGACTTTCTTCCTATGTGATGCTATTGAGATAAAGTTACCTCTGATAGCCGCCTTATGGGCTTCCCATAGGATAGCTGGGTATTCGACCTTGCCAAGGTTCAGTCTAAAGTAATCCTTAAGGGCTATTTTGATCTCCCTTTCTACCTCTTTATTGTTTAATAAGGAGTCATTTAGCTTCCAGCTATATGAGAATGTTTTTACAAATGGGGTCGTGAGGTTCAGAAAAATGGGGGCATGATCAGACCACGTAATTGGGCCTATATCAGTGTTGGCCGTTGCTTCTAGGATGTTCTTGGTAGCAAGGAAGTAGTCAATACGGCAATAGGTCTCGCACAGGGGGGTCTTCGGGCTCCTGGCTCAGGGGGTGGCATTCTTCGGCGGCCCAATGAGCGGGGGGAGTTAGGCCAAGGGCTCGGGCCAGCTGAGTCATATCTTCAGGGTATCGAATGTTGTAGTATTTCCCTTTATGGTGTATGATTAATTTAAAAGAGAATCCCCACTTATATTTAATTCCGCTGTCTCATAGCAAGAAAGTTAGGGGGCGCAGTCCTTTGCGTCGGGCGTTAAAGACTTGGAGGGGCTCTTCCTGGAACTTTACAGGGTCCTTCTCACGACAGGCGCTCACAATCTTTTCTTTGGCCGTATAACTATGCATACGGACGATCACGTCCCTTCTCCGGTTGGGGTCTTCAGACCTCGGGCCTAGCGCGCGGTGAGTCTTGTCGATTTCCAGCTCCCTCTCATCCAGGTCCTCACAGATGGCCGTGAAGAAGTCCTTGAGATATTCTCTGAGGTGGCCAGGGAGGACCTCCTAAGGAACCTCGCGTATTCTAATATTCTGGCGGCGGTCACGGTTCTCTTGATCCTCGAGTCCGTCCCTCAGGGAGCTCACTTCTGCACCCAGCCGGGCAATTTCCTCATCTGCTGCTTTCTGACATGTGAGGGCCTCCTCCAGTTTGGTCTCCAACGTTGTGGTTCTTTTGGTAAGGCCTGATATATCCTGCTTTACTTCATCGACCGCTTCTCTCAGGTCGGCCTGCAAGGATCGATAGAGTTTGCTGTGATGTTCCTCTAAGTAGGACTTTGTGATCCCCTCCTCTGTGGTCGGCATTTCGTTAGGGCGATCTCGATCCGTTGCTACGGGTTTGGCACCTCGTGCGCCGGGCGGGGTGGCGCCATCTTGTTTTTTTGTGCCTGTGTCAGTGCTTTGTTTAGCCGGCGTAAAGAACTTCGTAACCCCCTGCCCGGGTTGATTTTTCTGTTTGTGGGACATCTCTGTGCGTTCAGGGGTCTTAACTGTGTGGTTTGGGTTCGGAAATTTCGGGGTAAATCTACTTTAATTTGAGTTTATTCGTGAGGGTCTCAGGAGCTCTCCTCTTACCCTTCAGTCCCGGATGATGTCATCGGCACGCCCCCCTACCTGTCTTTCTAACTATCGAACAACAAGAGGGGTGTGACCAGGCGCTCAATAAGTGAAATAGGATCAGTGAACTTAATATATTAAATATGTGATATATATTATAAACAGTGTTCGACAAATCACCCAAAAACCTAAAGCCCAACCAAAAAATCTACTCGCCACCTAGTCCCGCCCCCAGCCCCGCCCCTAGTCCTGCCCCCAACCCTAGTCCCGCCCCCAACCCCGCTTTAAAATAAAATATATAAATAAAATACATTTAATAAATTCCTAGTCAGAACAACATTCATTTTTGACATAAATGTATTTATTGTATTACATTATACTACAATTAGGCCTTGTTACGTGTGTGTGTGTGTGTGTGTGTGTGTGTGTGTGTGTGTGTGTGTGTGTGTGTGTGTGTGTGTGTGTGTGTGTGTGTGTGTGTGTGTGTGTGTGTGTGTGTGTGTGTGTGTGTGTGTGTGTGTGTGTGTGTGTGTGTGTGTGTGTGTGTGTGTAAATGTCAGATCTAGAAATAAAAGCCAGGTGTGAATGACTAGTTTCCTGAACCTCTTAACCAGTGTCTGGATGTCCCCGCTTCATAATATCTAAAGCAGCAATCCCGCCTGGGATCTTACCTGATCCGCAGTCCCTCAATGTCCAGGTACCCTCATTCCCGCAATGTTATACATTGGAGGGAAGGTGTTCCCTACCTGTCTTCTGGGTTAGGGGGGTTAGGGGGGATTCCGATGTCTTCCGTGTGAAGTCAGATCTGGAAGACAGCAGTATAGGTTATTTTTCGGTGTAGTATAGGGCAAGTAAGATATATAGGGTAAATAAGAGATCCAGAGTGTGGGTGGGAGAGAGAGAGTGTGGGGGAGAGAGAGAGTGTGGGGGAGAGAGAGTGGGGGAGAGAGAGAGAGTGTGGGGGAGAGAGAGGGGGGGAGAGAGAGAGTGGGGGGGAGAGAGAGTGTGGGGAGAGAGAGAGAGAGTGTGGGGGAGAGAGAGAGTGGGGGGCAGAGAGAGAGAGTGGGGGGGAGAGAGAGTGTGGGGGGAGAGAGAGAGTGTGGGGGAGAGAGAGTGTGGGGGGAGAGAGAGTGTGTGGGGGAGAGAGAGAGAGTGTGGGGGGGAGAGAGAGTGGAGACACAGAGGTGGGAGACACAGAGGGGAGAAATGGTGGGTGACACACACAGAGTGTGGGTGATACACAGAGAGAGAGGTTGGGTGACTGACTGGGGTGGGGGTGACTGACTGGGGCGGGGGTGACTGATTGACTGGGGTGACTGACTGACTGGGGTGACTGACTGACTGGGGTGACGGGGTGACTGACTGGGGTGACGGGGTAACTGACTGGGGTGACGGGGTGACTGACTGGGGTGACGGGGTGACTGACAGGGGTGACGGGGTGACTGACTGGGGTGACGGGGTGACTGACTGACTGGGGTGACGGGGTGACTGACTGGGGTGACGGGGTGACTGACTGGGGTGACGGGGTGACTGACTGGGGTGACGGTGTGACTGACTGGGGTGACGGGGTGACTGACTGGGGTGACGGGGTGACTGACTGGGGTGACGGGGTGACTGACTGGGTTGATGGGGTGACTGGGTGGGGTGATGGGGTGACTGGGTGGGGTGGCGGGGTGACTGACTGGGGTGACAGGGTGACTGACAGGGGTGACGGGGTGACTGACTGGGGTGATGGGGTGACTGACTGGGGTGACGGGGTGACTGACGGGGTGACTGATGGGGTGACTGGGTGGGGTGATGGGGTGACTGGGTGGGGTGGCGGGGTGATTGGGTGGTGGGGTGATTGGGAGGTGGGGTGATTGGGGGGTGGGGTGACGGGGTGATTGGGGGGTGGGGTGGCGGGACACTTCTGGTATCCTACGCACACACACTCCCACACACACACTCTCCCATGCATGCACACACACTCTCCCATGCATGCACGCACACTCTACCAAGCATACACACACACACACACACACACTCCCATGCATACACACACACACACACACACACACACACACACACACACACACACACACACACACACA